>NW_024871116.1:357500-395000 GCF_019054845.1 Dipodomys spectabilis | reverse complement strand
TTCTATCCTGCTTTACCTAATAACCCTCCAGTATTTCCACAGGAGTGTGCAGATTTGTGAGTCAATGTTTATTTCACACCCGTGGACCAGAGGTTCACCCATTTATCCACATTGAGAGAGCTCCGTTCCCTCCCCTCCTCTTTCTCTTCCTCCTCCCCTTCCACTCTTCCTTCTTCCTCCTCCTCTCCCTCTTCTCCCCCTCCTATCCTGACACCTGCTGTCAGCAGTGGCTGTGGGACCCGGATGAGCCCATAGACACTGGGAGACTGGGCAGCAGGTGGCCCCTTGGTCTCCCAGGTGGCGGCAGAGGGATGAATATGAGGACCCAAGATACCTTGCTCAGCCAGCCTCCCTTCAGAGCTTGACAGGATAGACATGGCCTTCATTGGTGCCTCTGCAGCCCAGTGGCTGGGAGGAGAGTGATGGCTGAGGGAGGGGAGAGGCAGGCACTGGGGCGAGCTGGATGTGGGCAGATGCACCTTCAGGACACAGCCCGGCTGCATCCCCCATCTGCTGCAGGCCCCTCTGCCCTGGCTTCCCCCTCCCCCCACCCCCAGATTCCAAAACCCACGGCTCCAAGTGCAGGGGTGGAGGTTGGCACTGAACTCCAGCCAGGAGAACAAACCGCTTCCCTCAAAGCCTGCAACCCCGGCCACCCTCAGCCTCGTGATGAAAGCCGGCTCCTTGATCGCCCTGGCTCTGGTCCTGGCTCTGGTGCCCCTGGGCTGATCACTGGAAACCTGTCTGCCTCCGGATCTCTGGCTCTCCTCCGCTCCGCAGTCCTGGGCCACAGCTCCATCTGCATTGTCCAAATCTGGCATTCCTGCATTTGTTCATTCGTTCATTTGTTTGAATATATAAATTGGGATCTTGCTGGCGGACGGAGCAGGGTTGGCTCTCTTAGATGGAGCACGCAGAGCTCTGGTTTGTTAAAGGAATGACTGATGGACGGCATCCTGTCTCCTTTAAATGACGTCCTTTATTTTAGTGTCTAATTTTACCTCTCTGAGAGGCTCCTGCTTTTTCCCAGGCAACGTGCTTCTGGCTTTAGCTGCTCCAAACTCTCTCTAAAGTACACAGAGCTGGCAGGGTCCTAGAATAGAAACCTTCTGTGCTCTCATGTATGGATTTGGGTTGTTTGTTTGTATTTTTGTTGGCTGGAGGGAGGTTGTGCTGGTCCTTGAGCTTGAACTTGGGGCTTGGGCATCATCCTTTAGGTGTTTTGTTTTTGCTTTTTTTTTTTTTTTTTGCTCCAGGCTAGCACTCTACCACTTGAGCCACAGCTCCAGCTTTTTTTTTTTGCTGGTTCATTGGAGCTAAGAGTCTCATGGATGTTTCCTGTACCTCTTGAGTAGCTAGGATGACAGGCGGGAGTCCTCAGCTCCTGGCCAACTCTGGAGGACATAATTAAGAAAGGCATTGCATATGCACAGCCACAAGGAGCCGCTCACCGAGCTCCCATTTGCTTGTGTAATCACACCCGGTTCTCTGGGGCATCGTAGGGCATCCCCAGAGCCTCAAATCTCAGCTCCTGGCTGGGTGCAGAGCTTGTGTGGATGGCACCGTTTCTAAAGGCTGCATTGTTCTTCCGCCACAGGACGAAAGAGGAGACCCGGGATGACATGGGATCCACCCCAGCCACGGCGGCGCTGGGCAGAGCCTGGGAGAGTGAGCCCCGGGCCTCGCGAGGTGACAGCGTGTCTCCCCGTTCCCCCTGCCATCTGGGGGACCAGAGGAAGGCCTCGGAGAGACCAGGATCCATGTCCCCCTCGCTGGGTTCCCCGAGCCCGCCTCGGTCCCCGCTGCCCAGGGACAAGCTGCCCAGCCCCTCGGCGGCTCTCTCGGAGTTCGTGGAAGGCCTCCGCAGGAAAAGGGTCCAGAGAGGGGGCCAGGGGTCCCCGCTGCACCTCGAGGACTGGTCCGCGCTGCCCATTTACCAGACCACCGGGGCCTCCACGCTGCGGAGGGGCAGGGCCAGCAGCGACGAGGGGGCCCTCTCCCTGGGGATGGGGGCCTCCCCGTCTCCCCCGGAAGCCGCCGGGGCCTCCGGGCTGCTGCGATGTGCCAGTCTCAAGTGCATCCCTTCCGGGGGCACCGCGGGCACCGAGCTGCTGCCGGAGAGGACGAAGACCCGGTTCAGCTCCTGCGAGTCCCTGTTGGAGTCCGGGACGAGCTTGGGGAGAAAGCTGAGCCCCGCCGGTGCACCCCGGGACCCTCTGCGGTCGCCCTCCCTACGTCCGCGGAGGCGGTGTCTGGAGGCCTCGGTGGAAGACGCGGGCAGCTTGGAACTGGGGACCGAACCCCTGGTCTTCCAGAACCGCCAGTTCGCCCACCTGATGGAGGAACCCCTCAGTGGCGGCGACCCCTTCAGCTGGAAGCTCCCGGGCCTCCCTTATGGACCCCAGGCCCCGGGGGGCTTCGATGACTTCCTGCCGGCCATCCGGAAGCCCGCCACCCCTCCGTCCTTGGCCGGAGCAGCCAAAGACAAGCAGCACCCCAGTGTCCCCTTTGAGACGGAAGAGGCCGACCCCTCCTTTGTCTCTGGGATCAAGACCGTCGTGCAAAAGAGCCCCGGGTCCCAGGGGGACCCCGCGCACCTCTCCGACTCCTCCGACTCCTCCAGTTCCATCGTGTCCCTCAAAAGTAACCCCAGTGCCAAGGGTCGGCTGTCCCTCCCGCGGCCTGAGGGCGATGGCGGAGAACGCGCATCACCGTATCGCCCAGAGCCGGGCACCACGGGGAGAAATGAGGATGTAGAGAGCATCATGAAGAAATACCTCCAGAAGTAGGCTTCGGAGCAGGTAACAGCCCCAAGATCCAAGAGTGCTCCCCCCCCGCCCCAGCTCACCATCCCCATCAGGCAGATAGATGCCTTTCATCCCGTCTTTGAGAGGTTTGGATTGAAAGGATAGGTTGTTGTTTTGCAGTGCAGAAAGAAGCATCATAAAGCAAGAGGGGCTTCCAGGAGGTGGCTACAGAGCGTGGCTGGTACAGCTTTCCCCAGCTGAGTCTCACTTGGTTTTTTTTTTTCCTGTCCTGGGGCTTGAACTCAGGACCTGGGCACTGTCCTTGAGCCTCTTTGTGCTCAAGGCTAGCACACGACCGGTTTTCTGGTGGTTCATTGGAGACGAATGTCTCAGGGACATTCCTGCCCGGGCTGGCTTCGAACCAGGATCCTCAGATCTCAGCCTCTTGAGTAGCTAGGATGACAGGCCTGAGCCACCGGTGCCTGGGCTGGAGTCTCACTTTTTTAACCCCTTCCCGGCTGGGGTCCCGGGGGCTGTGTGATATTCTACCACATGTGTGATGGAGAGAGCCAGCATGGTGTGCCAATCCCTCAGAGGGCCACGTCGGGCCATCAGTGAGACCCAGTAGAGCCCAAGCCGGGGGCCATGGCTCATGTCTGTAATTCCAGCCACTCAGGAAGGCTGTGATCCTGAGGACTGTGGTTCAGGCCCAGCCTGGATAGAAACACGGATGAGACTATTATCTCCAATTAGCCAGTTTGAAAAAAAAAAAAAAAAGCCAAGCTGGAGGTATAGCTCAAATGATAGAGTATGATTGGGATACCCTGAGTTCAAACCCCAATACTGACACACGATCGGTAACAGCCATCTTCACCTTGACCGGCAGTGAGAACGGACCACGAAGGCCGCCAGCTTCTGCCCCTGGACCTTGGCACTCCAGGCTCAGGTGGCCCTGTGGCTCAGCCCTGACCCCCACGAGCCCCACCGCCCCCACGGCACACGCCTGCACCTTCAGCCCGCCCAAGTCCTAGCCCTTCCACGGGGGGACAAGTTCGGAGTGTATCAGACCAAATTAATTTGGCTTAACACGGCCTTTTCTCTGCTCTCAATTACAGAGTAGAGCTCTGATACTCATTTGCATTATTACGCTCTCTGGGACGCAGAGAAGCCATTTCAAAGGCCAAGTAAAGGCCACGGTGCCTGGGAGGGGAATGGTGCTTAGCGCGAGGCCTCAGGGAACATCTTGTCTCTGCCTCTGGTTTTCTGTAAAGCTCCGGTCCTCTGCCCGCCCCTGAGCGAGGCTCTCAGCAATCACAGAACACCAGCCTACTGTGTCCCTGCTACTTTACGGATTTTTCAGCTCAAGCCACACATGTTTGCCTAGCCTGGGGACTGTGAGCTGCCCACTCGCACCTTCCCGAGTAGCTGGGATTATAGGCATGAGTCACAACACCTGTCCCCCCCCTCCCACCCCGACGCTGTCCCGAACTGTAAGCAGCTATGAGGCCTGGGCCAGCAGGCCTGCAGCCCCCCAGCTGGACAAGCACCATCGTGGGTTTAATAAAAATGCCCGACCCCTGTCACTTGGGGCCTAGCAAGCAGTGGAAACCCATCCACCCCGGGCTACTTCACCCTTGGAAACCTGGGTCCTGTCTCAGTCAGTTTCCTGTTCCTGTCGCAAACACCCGAGGCAGTCACATTTCAAAAAAGAAAAGGTTTGCCCGCAGCACTGGCTCTCACTTGTCATCCTAGCTACTCAGGAGGCTGAGATCTCAGGATCTCCAGCCAGCGCAGCCAAGTCCATGCGACTCTTACCTCCAGTGAACCACCAAAAAGCAGAAGTGGCGCTGTGGCTCAAGTGGTAGAGCGCTAGCCTTGAGCAAAAGAGCTCAGGGACAGAGAGAGCCTAGATCACAAGCCCCACAACCAATGAGAGGGAGGGAGGGGGGAGAGAGAGAGGGAGCGCGTTGATCTCAGCAGCACTGCATTACAAATCTATTTACCTCTGGGCTACCCAGCAGAAAAGAGGGAAAGAGGAAACGCTCAGTGCTTTCCAAGGCAGATATGACCCCAAGGATGAGAAGACCCATCCCCCCCACTCTGCCCCACCTCCTCTGGTTTCTAATAGTGTGCCACCAAACCAGCAACCAGGCTTCTAAAACATATGGTAAGGGCAGGAGGGAGCAGATACATGCAAGTGCAGCCCTCAGGACCCGGGCCTCCATTCCCTGGGCAGCTCACTGACATGCAGCCACCTGCCCCGGGCCCTCCCGTCCCGCCCATCTCCAGCTTACCATGCTGAAGCTGAGTGAGCGTAGTAGCGCACGCGCGCTCCCACATGGGCTACTACCAGCCCATTAAGGGCTGCACAGTGAGACCCCGTCTTAGTAAACCAAACAAGCCCAGCCCACGGCATCGTCCTTCTCCAGCTCCACCCTGCATCTCCTTCCAGCCTCCTGGGACCGTGGCCGCCATGGATGATGGCCAGACTCCACAAGCCTTGGAGAGAAGATTGAGACCAGCCAGGCTCCCTGGCATCCTCCGTCTGGAGCCAGGCACCCCAGTCACCCTCAAGAGGCGAGACGGGGCCTGGAGGAGGCCTGCCCTGCCGTGGCGGGCGGCTCCCCGCGTGCATGGTCTGTCCGTCCAAAATAAAGTTGGCTTCTGTGCACCTGCGCGGCGTCTATCTGTGACCCGCTGCCCGCACTCTCGAGTGGACTGCTGGGGTGGGGCATGGGGTCCAAAGGGAGGGACAGGGCCAGACCATGGGCAAGCAGGAGCCCTTGCCCCACTCCACCGGCTCTCTGCCCCTCCCCGAGGTCACCCACACTCACTAGCTGAAGCTGGGACACATGGTGGGGGGAGGGCACCCACAAACCCACAGATACGTGGCTCCGAGGTCAGCGTGGGAGAAGACACGGCTTGGGGACCAGCCGGGCCCTCCCAGTGTCTCCCACCTCTTGGTGCCTGGGGACAAGTCACTTCCCTGGCTGGGCCTCAGTTTCCCCTTTCCAGCAGTGATAGTTGTTAGGATGTAATAGCGCAGAGGAGAGACAGAGCATCATGTGTTGGCCGCGATGCGAGACCACAGGAATGATTGGAACCGCAGAACTCACCCAGACCGAGGTCCATCCAGCCTTACGATGTCATGGGATTGTTTATCTCGAGATCCCTTGTGCGAATACAGTCACAATCTGTGATGCCGGGGGTGGGGGCTGTGGCACGAACCCCGGGCACTTCAGGGAGTCTCTGTTCAGCCCATTCACATGCTGTGCAAGTGTGAGTGGTGGTTTTAAAGTATCATCCATAGAGAGCAATCAAGTGAAGATCACCAGAGAGTCAGGTGCGGTGCCGCATGCCTGTAATCCCAGCTATTTGAGAAGCTGAGACAAGGAGGATCAAGAGTCCAAAACTATATCAGGGGGAAACACACACACACACACACACACACACACACACACACACACACACACATCTAGAGGGACACAGTGCATGGCTCAAGTGGCAGAGCGCTTGCCTAGCATCCAAGGCCCTGGGTTCAAACCCTAGCTCCCAGCTTGGTCTCCAGACAAAAGCCATCAAGGACGCCCAGAACAGATATCCATCGGCTTCCTGATCCTAGAGCTTCCTGGATATTCTCAGCCCTGGAAGCTGCTAGTTCCCAGGAGTTCCACACTGCCCCTGCGCAAGAGGATTCAACTCCATCTTTGTGGAGTGTCCCCCATGTGCCAGCCTAGCCCCCCCCCCGGCTGAGGATCTGCTGGGGGTGTCCAGGGCCCCCTGCTCCCCTACCTACAGAAAATGCCCTCACCAGGGTCAGAGATGCACGGCGGGAAAGTAAATATGTTGCCGGAGAGCCAGGAGCGTGGCAATGAAAAACAAAGATGAAATCACCTTCGGAGTTCCCTGTTAAACGTTTAGTGCACCTTTACTTTATGAAATATATTTTTGCGAAAGGAGAAGGCTGCTGCTATTCTTCAGTGATATACAGATGATGCCTTTGGAAAGGTTAAACCCACACAATCCAGTACTCTTTCCCTCCTTGTTCGGCAGTAAGCTGAAATCCGGGGAATGGAGAATCATTAAAAGTGAATTAGTAGCCCGGTGCCCGTAGCTCACACCTCTCATCCTAGCTGAGAGCAGAGGATCTCGGTTCAAACAAAGCCAGCCCTGGCAGACAAATCCAATAGACCCTTTTCTCCAATTAACCAGCAAAATGCCGGAAGTGGAGGTGCGTGGCTCAAGTAGTAGAGCACCAGCCATGATTAGAGCAAAGCCCTGAGTTCAAACTCCAGCACTGCTGAAAGAAAAACAAAACCTGTGATGACAAAACAGTGGATGAGAAGCCCATGCACCCCTAAGGTACGTGAACCCCTGATATAAACAGGCTCCTCCAAACACAGGCCCTGCCTGGCTGGGGCTACTGCTTTATTGGTGGAAACGAGAGGAGATGTTGGACATACCAAGGTATGTCCGGTATGTCCACCCGCTGTGGGTCATCCTGCCACCTGTACAGGCCCTCAGTCCAGCCCTGAGGCCCTCCCCAGACCCCCTGGTGGGCTGCACCACACCAGGCTGGCACTCCAGATTCTTTCTCAGTCCCTAAGAGTATAAGAGAGAGGAGCAGGAGGGAGGCTGTGATTACAGCCACTCAGGACAGGCAGGAGTGGAGGGCGCTCCTTCCAACCCTGGGACCCCGGGGTGGTGACTGGGCCTGGCCCGGCCGGGCTCCCATCCCGGCTGGTCCTCCGTCACGGGCTGCTGAGGCCGGGGCTCTGCCTGTCTCTCTGCCTGGCTGCTTACTGACCTGTCCACGTCCAGCTGGCTTCTGAGGAGGTGGACAGATGCCCGGCGGTAGCCTTGGCGACAAGGAGGACCAGGACCCCATCACCCTTTGGGAACCAGCCCAGCCCCCGTTCCTAGCTTGTCTGTAGCCAGCCAGGGACTGTGCTCGGCGATACCCAAATGTCACTTGTGGGACACCAGACCGCCCCCCCGCATCTCATCAATCACCCTGTGACCGGGTATGGCCACATGGGGGATCATTACCTCTACAAAATCATGTTCTTGGCCTCTCAGCAACAGTGGCCGCCAGCACCTCCCAGTGCCCCTTAGAGGGAAGTCATGTGCAGCCTTCCCCCCCCCCCCCGAAGTTACAGACAGAATAAGGCACAGGTCCCTCCTCCTCCTCCTCCTCCTCCTCCTCCTCCTCCTCCTCCTCCTCCGCTTTCTCCTCCTCCTCCTCCTCCTCCTCCTCTTCCTCCTCCTCCTTCCTTTCTCCTCTTTTTCCAGGGATCTAGAACTCAGGACATTTGCACCTGAGACGGTAGTCAGTGCCCATCTGAGCTCAGACCCCACCCCTCAGGCAGCCCTGGGCTCCAGGGAGACCCAGGTGGAACTCACCTGGCCCAGGTGAGACTTGCACCCCCCCAGTGCCCCTCCTTACTCTTCTATGAAGACAGCAGCCCCCCAGAGGGAGGGGCTGAGCCCTGGGGCGGGGCGGGGCAGGGAGGGGGTGCAATCACAGGAGACTCCTTCCCCGGTGCTCACCCTCTCCCGGACCCGGAGGCTCTCACGCTGCCCCTGCCCCCAGCCCAGCCCAGGTAAAAGTCTGTTCTCGAGGACCGCTGTCCAGGAACCCGGAAAGCCTTCTCATCCAGCCGAGCGGGAGTATTTATGGCTTCTTTTCTGCAGGTGAAGGACTTTCCAGAGATGCTAAATTACATCTTAAGCAGCCCCCAGGCTGCCCCATAAACGCGCTGGATGGAGCGCACCGCAGCGCCACAGCACAGAGTGGAAGGTCGCCCCCCCCCCCCCCGCCCCCGCCATCGGTCCACACTCCAGAAAGAGCTGCCCCAGGGCTATAAATACCCGGGCATCCCCTCCCCACCTTTGTAAAGCCAGGGATTCCTTCCCTTCCCCCACTCACTCTCCCTGCTCACCAGGTCAGTGAGTCGCTGGTGAATGCCCTCAGCCAATGGTCACCAAGGGCCTGGCACTGTGCCAGGTGCCACACAGCCACATGGGACCCAGAGGAAGTTCCCGCCCTCCCAGTGCCCACAGGCTGACAGGTCCAAGGTAAAATTAGGGTTTGGATTCCATAAGCAGTGGAATGGTCGGGCGCCAGTGGCTCACACCTGTAATCCTAGACTCCGGGGGGCTGAGATCTGAGGATTATGGTTCAAAGTCTGACCAGGCAGGAAAGTCTATGAGACTCTAATCTCCAATAAACTACTCAGAAAAAGCCAGAAGTGGTATTGTGGCTCAAGTGGTAGAGAGCTAACCTTGAGCACAAAGAGGTTCAGGGACAGTGCCCACACCCTGAGTTCAACCCCAGGACCTGCCTCCCCCCAGCCCCCAGCCCCTGCCCCCCCCAAAAGCAAGCAGTAATGGTAACATAATTCCCACTTCTGTTTCTACTCTTATCTGGGTCCTCCTCACAAAGGCTGGACTCTTCCAATCTAAAATGATGTTCAGATCTGACAAATGCATGTCGAGAGAGATCTTTGTTTTTTGTTTTTTGATTTTTTTTTGTCGGTTGTGGGGCTTGAACTCTGGGTCTGGGTGCTGTCCCTCAGCTCTTCAGCTCAAGGTGAGTGCTCTACCACTTGAGCTATAGCACTACGTCCGGTTTTCTGGTGGTTCATAAGAGTAAGAGTCTCAAGGACTTTCCTGCCCGGGCTAGCTTTGAACTGCGATCCTCAGATCTCAGCCTCCAGAGTAGCCAGGATGACAGGCGTGAATTACTGGCACCAGGCTGAATAGATACTTGTTACTCATGCCGGAAAGTTCTTCCATGTCCTTTCCTAATGAAATCTACCCCCCAGCCTTTCCCCACCGGCTAGCACACCACACTAATTAGAGGATCACAGGGTAATTTTTCTTTTTACTCTTTCCAGATCTTCACATAAACCAGATTGTACCAATTGTGCTTTTGAGTGAAGCACCATGTTTTTGAGATCCTTTTTTATTTTATTTTATTTTTTTTGCTGCCCTTGTTGTAGTTAAGAGATGAATCCATAATTCTTTTTTCTTTTTTGGTCAGTCGTTGGGGCCTGAACTCTGGGCCTGGGCGCTGTCCCTCAGCTCTTCAGCTCAAGGCTAGCGCTCTACCACTTGAGCCACAGCACCACTTCTGGCTTTTTCTGCATTTCTGGTGCTCGAACCCAGGCCTCATGCCTGCAAGGCAAGCGCTCTACCACTGAGCCACCTTCCCAGCCCCCGTAATTCATGTCTTAGTGCCAAATAATATTCATTATGGTCTTTGAGCTTGACTCTACCAGGCAATACAGTGCCACTTACTAATGTGTATGCTTGTGACTTCATTAAGCACCAATTTGTAGTGATCAGCACAATTGGGGAACTCCAGCAGCCTTCGGGGGCAGAAAAGGAGGGGGTCCCCCGTGAAACAGCTGTCAGAAACCTCAAGATGCCAGTTAATTATTTGTCTCATCTATCAGCACACCTGTGACCCAGGGAGTCAGGGGAGAGGGGCTGGCCTCCAGCTCACTGAGCAAAGACAGTGCCAGAAATAGTGGCCACAAAAGAATTGGGACACGGGGGCAGCAAGGGTCAATGGGGCTGGTAAATGCGCTTAAGATAGTTTATTTGCATGTATGAAGAAAGAGCAACCCCGGTCAGGTGGCTCACGCCTGTCATCCTAGCTACTCTGGAAGCTGAGATCTGAGGCTGTAGCCTGAACAAGCCAGACCTGGCAGAAAGGTCTGCGATACTCTTATCTCCAATTAATCACACAAGAAAGCTGAAGTGGAGCTTGTGTGTGCCAAGGCGCGCGCGCGCGCGCACACACACACACACACAGCAACTAAACCTGTTGGAAGTGTTTTAAGCAGGGGAGTGGGGGGAAGGAGAAGGGCTGAGCCCGGCCTGAATACATTGTCTGTACGAGTGGCAATGTCACAATGAAACTAACCTTGCTCAACTAATAGATGCTCATAGAAATCTTTCCAACCGTCAGATCGTATCATCTCTGTGTTCAGAATTCTCCCACGTCTCCCCCTCTCATTCCAAGTACAAGTGAAACCACCATCACGGTGTCTGCCTGTCGATTTTTAGAGGACTTAGTAATTTGACAGTAAGCTATTGCCCTGGTGACTTGCTGGGCTGGCCACAGGGAATGGGTTGGGCAGGGTGGGGGAGGGGGAGGGAAGGGGGAGGGGGGCGGTGAATAGGGGATCCGCTGGGAAGTAGCTGACGCTTACCTCTGAGGGCCGGCAGGAGCCCATGGGGCCTGCACCGGCCTGGGCCTGCGCCCTGGGGTCCACATCCATGCTGCATTCTGCCTCCTCCCAGCATAGCAGCAAGACCTAGTGCACACAGCGCAACCATGGGCACAGCGTGCGAAAACCTGACTGCTTAGGTGCTGGTTTAGATATTGTATCTATGAGAATGAAAACAAATCCCATCCTGGCCTGTTGACTCACCACACCCAGCAGGGTCTTGGTGACCGACCGCCCCCCCCAGCTCCCCCACAGCCTGTGGTACACCATCACCCCCAAACCAAGATCTCCAGAATGACACATAAGCCAGATACCCCCTTCCCCCAAGGACTCACCATCTCCCAGCGTAAGTCCACAGCACAGCAGGGTGGGGTGGGGTGGGGGTGTCTTGTACAGCCACGGCCCAGGGGTGATGGGGCAGCAGGGATGCCCACCCCCCTGCAGACCACCAAGACATTGGGCTCTGCCCCAGGTCTGCGACTGGGGAGATTTGTTTTTAGGATTTCAGTGACAGTCACTTGCCCTGCAGGGGATGGGTGGGGCAGGTGGACAAGCACACCAAGGTGTTTGCAAGTGGGAGGTGCTGGGTGTGGGCTGGGGAGGGAACTTCACACCCTGTGGAAGCTAACCTGCTAGCTATTAAGTTCAAGTTCGAAGGCAGGTATAGTTTGGGGGAGGTGGGAATGATGAAGAAGAAGGAGGAGGAGGAGGAGGAGGAGGAGGAGGAGGAGGAGGAGGAGGAGGAGGAGGAGGAGAAGGAGAAGAAGAAGAAGAAGAAGAAGAAGAGGAGGAGGAGGAAGGAGGAGGGCCTGGAAACGGTCATTATCAGGAAGAAGGAATAGTCCAGGACTTGCTTGGTTTGCAAGACAGAAAGACAAACCTCTCCTCCAGACGCATGCTCTGTGGACATGGCCGTATCTGGAGAATCCCTCCTTCTGCAGCGGGGACACAGAGGGGGTGAGACTTGAATCTGTCTCTGTGAAAGTGCAATCACCACCCTCCCCCCCCAACCCCCCCACAGGTCCAACACCAACAAGGAGATTTTAATCACCAACACAATCTTCACCGCACGAGGTCGAGCACGGTATATCCTATTTCATTTCGGATCCCATGGAGGGCGGATTCCATTCCCCCCAGTCTGGGAATGCCCCCGTCCTTACAGAACTGACTCCAGGCCCACACTAGCACTTCCAGATTCCCCCCATAGGCACCCAAAAATCTCCAGCCCGCACCCAGCCCGCAGGCAACGCTGCCAGCGGGGACCAGATCAGAGGATCTGTGCACACTCAGAGTGAGTGGGTGCAGCCCAGCCTGGTGGTTCACACTTCTGACGTGGGGGCAGCGTCCAGGGACCCTCCCTGGATTCTGGGGTGATGTCTACAGGGGGTAGGGGACTCCCCATACCCCTACCTGCCCCATCCCAGGGGGTCAGGAAATCAAGGCTGGGAGCCAAGGATTGGAACAGAGATTAATTCTGTTCCTCCATGGAGTTCAGAGAGAAAACAAGAGTTGCAGCCACCATGTCGACCGGGCCAGGGCGCAGCCTGCCTGGGGACATGGGTCTCATCTCCGGTGACATGGTATTCACCCGGTGGCTCCCTAGAGCTTCATACCGCCCTTCATCACCTTCCACCCCCCCCCCCCCTCCACCTCCAGGCCTCTGTCCTCTGTGGTTCTCAATCAAATGCCAAGGGAAAGAATGTTCTAGAAAGTCTCCCCCAGGCTCTAACACACATCTTTTTAGGATGGGGACAGGCTCTGTGCTCCTGCGCCCTGCCCTGGGTCAAAGAAGCCACTGTGAGGAAGTCCCGCCCTCCTTGGCTCCCGGAAGGAAGGGTTCCTCTTGCTTGGTGTGCCCTGGTTGGCTGGTTTGAACAATGGCTTCCCAGCCCTGACTACCAGCATCTGGAGAGGGGGCGCCTGTGTCTAGGCAAGGGGTCATCGAGGAAGAGCGTCTGGACGCTCATCCCGGGAGAGCAGGGTTGTTGCGGAGACAGCGGTGGTATTAAGTCAGAGGAAAGGAGAAGCTTTCTCTCAGGAGGATGAAAATGTCATCTCTCTGAAGTGGAGGGGAGAGCCATCTTGGAGGCGGGAGGCTAAGGGGAGCATTTCGTAGCTCTCCCTTTCTGTCACTATGAGGCAGGAGCTGAGACAGTGGGAACGGGAGATGACTTGACCCAGTGAAGGTGCAAGGTAGCCCTAAGTTTCCCTCTGAATGCCGGCGCCTCTTCTTGAGGAAAAATGATGTCCCTAAAAACAAAGAGAAGGCACAAGGAAAACAAGGTCGGAAGAGCCAGTCTAGGGGAGAATAAAGAGCCGTGTCCTCTACCGCAGCAAGGGCGTTAGATGTAGAAGACTCTCTAGGCTGGGCATGGCGGTGTGTGCCTATAATCCCAGCTATGTAAGAGCCACAGGTAAGAGGATCACAGTCCAAGGCTGGGCTGGGGGAAAAAAAAGGCATGAGACCCTATCTGAAAAACAAGCGAAGAAAGCAAAAGGGTTAGGAGTAGAATCAAGCAGTAGATCATTTGCCTAGTAATCACAAGGCCCTGAACTCAAGTCCCAGCACAGAAGGAGGAAGAGAAGACAGAGGAGGAGGAGGAGGAGGAGGAAGGGGAAGCATTGGTCAATTCTCTGAGTCACAGCAGACTTGGATGACTATAAAATGCCTGCCCAAGCTGGGCACTAGCTACTCAGGAGGCTGAGATCTGAGGGTTGCAATTCGAAGCCAGTCCAAGCAGAAAAGTCCCCATGAGACTCTTATCTCCAATAAACTACTTAGAAAAAGCCAAAAGTGGCGCTGTGGCTCCAAGTGGTAGAGCACTAACTAGCCTTGGGCAAAAGAGCTCAGGGACAGCGCCCAGGCCCTGAGTTCAAGATCCAGGACTGACAATTTGTGTGTGTGTGTCTTTTTTTTTTTTATTGTAAAGATACTATACAGAGGGTTACAGTTACATGAGTAAGGTAATGAGTACACTTCCTATTGAGCATTGTTACCCCCTCCATTGTTTTCCCCCTACCAACCTTTCCCTCCCTACCTTCCCCGAGGTTCTTTATTTTTTTTTTGATTGTGATTAAGTGATTACATAATTTCTGGAATTTCACAGTATTGTGGAATAATGATGCTCATTTAAAGTCACAAATTCATTCTAACTTTCCTGGAGCAAATTGTCTATCACAGTCTATAACATATAACGGTGTACACATATACTCCATACATGTGATCAGCAGCATGGGGATATTTAGTAGTGGTTTGACCAGATGAGTGGGAGTTCTTTGTTTCTTAAGTCCTGTTAGTTTTGTCATATCACCTAACATTTTGGATTTAGCATCCACTTATCAGGGAGACCATGTGCCATTTGTCTCTTTGCACTTGGCTTACCTCGCTCAACATGATTCCTTCTAGCTCCATCCATTTCCCTGCAAATGCCATTATTTTGTCCTTTCTAATGGCTGCATAATATTCCATTGTGTATAGATACCACAATTTTTGGATCCATTCATCTGTGGTGGGGCATCTGGGTTGTTTCCATATCCTAGCTATTGTGAACAGTGCTGCAATAAACATGGAGGTGCACGTGTCCTTGTATATTGGTCAGGACTGACAATTTTTAAAATAAAATAATAAAATGTCGATCCAGGTGTTGTTTGTGATAAACTATGGTAGGACTTTAAAAAGATCGATGGGCCAGATTAGTAAATGGTATTTCCCCTTAGTGGAGTTTTGAGTTCTAGAATGTTCCCTGATGTCTCCTCAGTGGGAGCTGCAGGATCTCTGGGGTCAGTTCCCCCCTGTTCTGGCAGCCAGAAACTTGGGCTCCTTCTGCCTTGGCAGCTGCCCCAGAGTGGGGAAGGGAGAGAGCCAGCCCCGAGAGAGGCCCGGCCCAGCACACAATGAAGGAGAAACAGCTCTTTCAAGCAGCACAAACAGGAACCCACTGGCCCTGGAGCTCACTGACAGGGTGAATGGGCTTGCCTTTTCCTAACAACGTTTGAAGTCGGTAATTGGCCCAACAGGGGACATGGATGGTACACAGTCACCGGATAATAACAGGAAATCTCAGGATCGCTTCGCCTTCCATCCCCGCGCCAAGCCCCAGAGAGACGCTCCGCTGGCATTTGGAGGTGTGCAGACATCCAGCGTCAGAAAGGCTTTTGCAGGCAGGGCGGAAGGCATCCCTCCCTCCCTCCCCGTCCCCCTGCCCCTTCCCCCCCTCCCCAGCACCCTCTTCCCTGCCCCCTTCCTCTGGCCGATTCCATATCAGAAGGTGCTGTGGTACCTACCATGCCCTCCTTCCGTGGGGTCAGTCTGTTCTACAGGACACAGCCGGGAAACAAAATTGCTCTGAGCATCTAGAAAGTATGTTTCCAACGCCTGCCCCCCCCCCAAATAACCATGCCTCTGTAAACTAAGCAAGTGCCCCCCCCCAATGGGAGGGGAAGATAAATGGCCTCTCTCACCAGAACCACACAATGATGACAGCAATACAATGCCTCCAGGTGCTGGGTGGGGCAGGGCTGAGGGACTTTGGAGAGACTGGGACCCTAGGCTGAACCACCTGGAGTTCCAGGCTTGCCCTCCCTCCCCCCCCCCCCCAGGGGTTAATCTACCTTCCAGCACCGCTAGCTGAGTCTCCTCAGACATTGTCCGCCCTTGGGCAATGTCTGATAACATCTTCTCTGCTTCCTTAGCTAGATTTGGAGGCTCCTGCTTAAGCCTGTTTGGTTTGATCTCTAAGGTTGCTCTTCCTAATCAAGACAGACACTGTGGGTTAGGAGCCTACCGGGCCACTGCCCCAGCTCCTGAGCAGCAGCACCCATTTTAGTTACTTATTTAATTTTTTTTGGGGGGGGGAGGGAGTACTAGGATTTGAACTCAAGGCCTAGGTGCCTACTAGGCAGAAGCCTCCTGTGGCCTCCTGTGAACTCCTGCCCTTGGCTGGAATGAAAGGCATGGCCGGCATGAGGGGAGCAGCTCTTATACATTAGCTGCTTGGAGCTGGAGGGTAGCTCAGGGTTAGAGCACTGGCCCTGCGTGTGTGAGGCCCTGGTTTCTACCCCAACGTTGCTAATAATAATAATACTAATAATAAATGATCATGATAATGTGTCAGCACCTCTAGATAAGACAACTCCTCTCCTGGCTTCCCCACACACACACAATCCCCCACCCTCCCCCCACCCTGGGTCACACCAGGCCTTCCCTGAGAGCCGAGGCTGTCAAGATCATAGGTCTTGGTGGCTTTAGCAATGGAAGCCACAGACCAGAAAAAAAAAAAAAAATGGGAGAAAGTGAGGGAGATGGAGATGGAATGAAGCACCGCCCTCCCCGGCTGGAAAGAGAGGCATGTGCAAAGGCCGGGAGCCACCGAGTGCGGCCGAGGCAGGACCTCTGAACAATTAGACTTCTCTGTCAGGGGAGGCATTTTGATTTCTTCCTTGTGCCAAGGTTGCAAACCAACCCTTTGACAGGCAGGAGGAGCACACACAGGATTGGCCCTGAGGGGGGAGGGGGCGGGAACAGCATCTCCTTGGGAACATCAGCAGTCCTTTGGACCAGTTCCACGAATCCCCCAGCGCACCGCCTCCATCCTCCATCCTCCCACCCCCAGGAGCACACTTCCTGGAATTGCTCTCTCCCCATTCTGCACAGAATTAGCCTCTTTAAACCCAGGAGTGATGGGCCTCCAGCTGGAGCTGTGTTCTGCACAATCAACCCCCTGTAGCTCCCGCCCTCCCCTGGCCTCTGGGAGGAAGTGGATCCCCAGTGAGCTGAGATTGTGACCCTCGGGTGAGCTCACAGAGCTTGGGGTGATGGGGTGGGAGCTTACTGTGACGGTGCGGGGATCCTGCAAGTCTGAACCGAATGCGTGGAGATGTTTCCGATGCTTTGTTAGGAGCGTGGGATGGATTGAAGCTACCCAGGTGTACACCTCTCCAGTCCCTAGCTCCTTCATAGCCTCTCCCAGGCTGGGCTCAAGAGCTAGGGTCTGCAGGCCACATCTGGCCGGCTGCTTCCTGTCATACCACGCCATTGTAGCATGGTCCTGGGCGGACGTGCCCAGCTTCTGTCTGAGTCCCGCAGAGCTGGCACCAACAGGAGAGAGAAGAGGGCGAGTCATACACACGCTATGTGCACCCCCACACACACACACCTGCAAGACACTCTTCCATGTGTGCACGTGAAAACGTCCACCCACGCATACACAGGTGCATGTATGCACATGCATGTTCACACACACATACACACACATGTGTGTGCGCCAGCTCATCCAGGAGCTTCTATGTGCCCTGCTGGGCCCAGCTTTTGTGGTCTTGACCACTGCCATACCAAGCTGATCCTGAGAAACCAGAAGATTAAGGTCATATGTTTTACTAAATATTGGCTCACTGGTGCGTGTTTAAAGGCATCTCTTCCCTGCAGGACTTCTCAGAGCCTTGGAAACATGAGGTGCTTGGGTCTGTGTGTGTGTGTGTGTGTGTGTGTGTGTGTGTGTGTGTGTGTGTGTGTGTGTGTGTGTGTGTAGTGTTGGGCCACAATCCACCCTGGCTGATCTGAACCCTCAGACTGCAATCTCTCACTGCAAGTCCAGGGGGCGCTGTTCCACCCATCCCAGGACCCCAGAAGAGAAAAATCTGGAAGGAAATGAGCTGGAGCAGAGGAGGAGCAGAGCAAGATCACAATGCATCTTCCTTCTGTCTTTCATTCGTTCATTCAGTCATTCATCCATCCATCCGTCCGTCCGTCCATACCCCGGGAGCCGGAGCAGCCTGTGGAAGCCATCCAGTGAGGTCTTTAGGGGCCAGGTGGCCTGGCCTTCCCCCTGCATCCCACGTCCCTGCCTCCCAGCACCGCAGATTCCAGGCTGGGATGATGTACTGGGTGAAGCCAGAAAACAACATATGTCGACTTGAATGATATTCAGATTAATAAACACGACATTCCGAGGCCTTCCAGCTGAGCGGTGCTTTCAATTTGGAAGTTACTCAGGTGGAATGGCAGAGGTGCCAAGAACGCAGGTGTAAACAAGAGGCGGAAGTGAGAAGCCCCCGGTGTGGTGCGTGAAGGGAACACAGGCCCGCCCCCTTCCCCTGCCCCGCCCGCCCCATGCCACGCTCCTCACCACCCAAAAGGAGTCTCACCCAATGATTTGTGCTTCTCCCCCACACCTCGTCTGAGCAGATGGCAGAGGTGAGTTCCACTTTGCAGAGGGGCCAACAATAGAGGGGGTCACACATGGTACCCCAGTCCATAGCCAGGGGGCCTCAACCGGAGACCACATGGGAGCCACTTGGAGCCACTGGGGTATGGTTTTGTTTGCAAATGTCTGGTTATAGTGTTGGTTGGTCATCAGTTTTGTGTGTGTGTGTGTGTGTGCTTGAACGCTAGGCCTGGGCACTGTCCCTGAGCTTTTTGGCTTAAGGCTAGCACTCTACCCCTTAAGCCATACCTCCATTTCCAGCTTTTTTGGTAGATAATTGGAGAAAAGGGTCTCACAGACTTTCCTGCCCAGGCTGGCTTCGAACCATGATCCTCAGATCTCTGTCTCCTGAGTAGCTTGGATGACAGGTGTGAGCCATCGGTGCCCAGTGGTATTTATTTATTCATTTATTCATTCATTCATTCATTTTGCTGTCCTGGGATGTGAACTCAGGATTTGAACTCACTTGGCTTTTGCTCATAGCTGGTGCTCTCCCACTTGAACCATGCCTCTCTAGCCCAGTGGGTTTGCTGGTTAATTGAATATGGAACCTTGAGGGCTTTTCTGCCCAGGTTGGTAGCGAAGCCTCCATCCTGCAGATCTCTGGCCTCCTCAGTAGCTGGGATTACAGGCGTGAGCCACCGTGCCCAGCTTGGTTAGTCTGTCTGTGACCACCTCTCTTTCCCATTTTTCCCAACCACCCCCAGATTCCTATTCCCAAGTCTTACCCCACTTGGCTGTAGCATATCTGTACTTCTTCCTCTTCCTGCTGTCCTTTCTAACGGGGGGCTCAATTCCAGGCCCAGCCATGAAGAAGAAATGTCCTCTGTTCTCTTCTTACCATCTTAAAGAAAGCAGCCATATCTCAGGAGACCACCTTGCTCCCATTCTGTCCCTGGTTATAAAGTGGCATCAGCCTCCCTAGAACTCTCCCGGGGACAGGGATGGAGCTGGTGGGCCTAATTTGGGACTCCTGGATCTGGGGCCTGGGGTCTAATTAGCTGATGGCATAACCACTGGACATGATTAACACCCACAAGTGCAGACAAGTGTCCTCCTGAAGACCAACATGCCTTCTCCTTGAGAACCACTGCCTGGGAAAACCCACCCAGCTTCCTCAGAGTGGAGGCCGCCACCATGTGAAGGCCACGGAAAGCAGGAGCCCGCGTTCGTCCTGCAGGAGGGGGCCTGGCGGCCTCTCTCGGGCCGCACCATGGCTCACACCCCAGCCTCGGCTCTTCCTCCTCTACAGTGCCTGACTCCCCCTATCACCCACCATGCCTAGTCTCAAACCACGGAACTCCCATGTGGTACCGCCTCCCAACCACAGGGATTGGTTTAGGCCTCAAGATTGACTTTGGTGGACCCAATGACAGCCAGCTCTGAGACTTTTGCTGAACTCTTGGAACAAATAGGCTCTTTTGTCTCCTATGTTTAGTTTTCTTTTGGTGAACTAGGGTTTGAACATGGGGCCTTGAGCTTACCTGGCAGGTGGCTCTACCTCTTGAGCCACAGCTCCAGTTTTGTTTTGTTTTGCTTTTGCTTTGGTTATGTTGGACATCGGGTCTCACATTTATGCCTATGGTTTGCTTAGATTGGGATTCACATAGTCACAATTTCTGAACAGCTGGGGTTGTAGGTGTGTACCACCATGTCCAGCCTTTCTTGGTTGAGAAGGGAGTCTTCTAACTTTTTGCACAGGCTGGCCTGCTGCAGAATCCGTGTCCAGCCCTACTGTGGGTTTTAGCTAGAAAGAGAAGCAAATCTGTGAAGCTTTCCGTGGCCTGTTTAGCCATCTTGCATCTCTGGAATGGAGTCCCTGCGCTGGCTTTAGTGAGTCAGAAGTGACAGATCCTAAGAAGAACTGACAGGTGATATTGCCACCTGGATACAGCTGCACCTAAAGCCCATGTGCCTTTTTACAGGGCAGCAGGGGCTCGCTTTGTGTCAACTATTTTGAGTTGGATTTCTGTCGTCTGCAAATGAAAGAGTCCGGAGGATTCCCCGCGGGATATACAACACCTAACCTAACAGGAAGACAGAAAAGGCCATCAATACAAGTGTTGTCACCGGTTGTTTAGTTGGCAGCTGTTCCGGAACCTTCCGTAGGTCAAGCATAATGGCGGTGGGGAAGTGTCGAGGTCACCCCCCCCCCTCTCCCAGGCCCCAGGCCCCCAGTGAGGTCTTAGATTGCAGTCCTGGCCCCGCCCCTTTCCTGTGGTTTAGTTCAGCTTCCTCTCCTCGCTGAGCCTCAGTTTCCCTGATCCACAAGAAGGTGAGCTTACAACAGATCAGATGTCACCAGCCGGAGGCCACGGCTGAACCCGGCTTTCTTTGCATGGTTGTTGTTTCCATTGGCCTGCTGTTTGCCAATTTTAAAAAGGTCATATGGAAATTCGGAAGCCCGAGTTGTTTAGAAACACCACGAGACGTTGTGTCTTGTCTATGCAGTAAGGGTTCGTTCCGGTCACACAGGGGCCCCCCTCACCATGTGACAGAGCAGCCCCCCCCCCCCCCGCCTCAGCTCTCCCCAACAGCCTCATGCCTGCCTAGCTCCAAGCTTGGAACCTGCCGGCCGCAGATGCACTGGGATCTGGGATTTTTCTGTTTTTTTCAGCGCTCACGTCTTCTAAGATGGCAGTACAGGGCCTTCCATAGAGCAGGATACCAAAGAACCAGAGGGTCTAGCAGAAGAGATTGACCCTCCGAGATGGGACCTTCCCCTCTTCCCCCACTCATGAAACCAGACCAGTGCCCCGGCGTTCACAGGAGTGCAGTTCCCCTCCAGAGCAGTGCCCGCAGGAGCAGAGACAAACAAGCTGGAATTTTCTTCCTCTGCTTTTCTGCCAGACAAAGAAAATCCCTCTCGGTGGAAAACCTCAGCGGGCTTTGATGCTCCTTTCTAAGACAGCCACTTCAAACACTAGAGGTAGACAGGGCCAGGGAGCCCGCAACAAAGCCGGCTTCCCCGAGCTGCTAATCATTCTCCTTCTGTGTAAATAATTATCTGGAAGGAAATAAAACACATGCGCGCGCACACACACAACAGTACAGGGATGAAGAAATGGGAAAGCTAAAGATGAAAGGCAGCTAGGGAGGGGACCATGCCCCCCCCCCAGCAAGCCCTCTGGGGCCAGGAAAGCCTTCCTCCTCCCTGCATTTTAAACAGCTCCCCCCAGATCCCTCCCCAGTCAATGCTGTGATTCCATCATGGTTCGTGTGGGCCATCCCCGGTCCCCGGTCCCAGCTCAGGCTCCTGCTGGACTCTGCTGGCCCGGGGTTGGGACGTGTCAGCAACAAAGCTCTGGGGTCAAATTTGAACTGAGCCTTGTTCTAAAGGCACCTGGGGTCAAGTGGCTTGTTCTCACCCAGGACCTGGATAGAAGCCGAGCGGATGGCGCAGAGCCTCCCTCACACATGCCCCCCCCCCAGCTCCGTGCTTTTGCGGTGGGCGCAGAGAGCGCACAGCTCAGACTGTGTGAACTTCAATTCCACAGACACGTATCCAACCTGCCACCACCAGCAGCCAGGGCACTGGCCTCGGGCTGCCTGATGTGGGACTGAGAAATATCCCCTGGGGCCCAGGTGCCCCAGGGTTGGCTGATGGATTAGTGAGGGGCGATGGCGAGGCAGGTTAGTTGTAAGGAAAGACTGCTGAAAGCAGCCTCCTCCATAGTCACCTCCTAGCAGACTCCCAGAGCCCGTTCTGCTCCCCCGGCCCCTCCTTTATTTATTTATTTTTCGTCCATTATGGGGCTTGAACTCAGGGCCAGGGTGCTTCCCTGAGCTTTTTCACTCAAGGCTAGCCTCGCTCTACTACCTTGAGCCACACACAGCGCCACTTCTGGTTTTCTGGTGGTTCCTTGGAGATAAGAGTCTCGTGTGGACTTTCCTGTCTGGGGCTGGCTTTGAACCTTGATCCTCAGATCTCAGCCTCCTGAGTAGCTAGGATGACAGGCGGGAGCCCCCGGGGGACACTCAATGAGAAATGATACTCTTTTGTTAAATACAGATAAAAAGAGCCAAACTCAGTAGTTGAAACCACAAAGCAAGCCAGTAAAGCTTTCCGCCCAAGGTCTGGGGGCTAGCTACCTAAAATTGCACTCTCCTCTGAAAGGGTTAAAAAAAAAAAAAAACACTTGGCAACTCTCGGAACAGATAGGGCGAGAAACTTACCTGTCTGAGAAAAGGCAGCCCGAAAGCTCACCTGTTGTGCTTTGGGTAGGCCCGGAGAGATCCCGGCATTGTTAGACTAAGGAACACCCAGCATACTCAGGCAGCAGTGGATCATGAGGCCTGGCTCCCTGGACCTGGTCCTGTGGTTTCTTTCTGCTCTTTGCCGGGGCTTCTCGGTGCTCGGCCAGGGCCTGTCTGCACGCAGGGCTCTCCAGAGCCCTCCTGTGCCTTTGTTCTTGCAGAGTGACAGCAGCTTCAGGCTGTTTCCGTTTGGGAAGGACCAGGGCTCAGTCAGTGGCTCTTCACTGGGTCAGTAGATCAGCTGGTACTTATCCCTTGCCAGTTTGGCTCTGGTGCCCCCAGGCCTGGAACCATTCTGCTCATTTGGCTGTGCAACCCCGGGGCCTTTCATGGCTGCACACACCATTGCTTCCACATATCATTGTTCCCTGGTGCACGAATCCCATCCCAACCACCGGCAGGGCCAATGCCCCGTGACTCCCTTCTCTTCCCCAGCCCACCCCACCTCTGCCCTCGAGCCTGCAGGATGCCCGCCGTTCTCTCCCACCTGTTTCCCCCACCTGGGCAAAGGCAGGCTGATGCTGACACTCCCGGCATCCTCCAGGGCCGGCATCCATGATCAAAGAGGGAGCTTTTTCTCCAAAGCGTGTCTTTGAAAGCCCGGCCAGCTCTGATCATAAGAGGCAGATCAAACCCATCTTTTGCCTGCTTAAAACCAAGGCAGCGTTGCGTATTGCATAAAGAGAGGAGAATCACCCTCCAGCCTCGCGCAGGTACTGACATGGAGAAAGGCAGGCCAGTGTGTGAAGTTTTCTGTTTTACTGCAGCGGATGGAGGAGGGTGTCTAGATGGGGGGCAGACTCTTCAGCCAAGGTGTTCCTCTGCATACCTTTTGCTTTCTTTTTCTTTGCTTTGCTTTCTTTCTCTTCATTGTTTTGATACTGATCCTGGTCGTGGGACTTGAACTCAAAGCCCGGGTGCTGTCCCTGAGCTTCTTTTGCTCAAAGCTAGCGCTCTACCACATGAGCCACAGCACCACTTCATTCCTCCACGTTCTTAGAGAGCTCAGGGGGTGATTTTAGGCTGTTTTCTGGATGAAAGTGTGAGGGATTGCTGGGGTATTGACTAGAGGGGGCGGGGGAGGGAGGGGTGACAAACTGGAGCCCTATCCATTGTCTGGAGCCTGGAACCTTGGACAGGGAGCTCTCGTGGCTCTCCTGCCGCCAGCCCTGGATGAGAACACGGGGTCCCCTCCTTGCTTTCCAGAAGAAGCCTGCATTTTGTAGTAAAGCACTATGCACATCTTTGAGGCTGGCTTGGCTTTCCTTCTTAAGGATCTTGTTGGGTTCAAGAGAATTCTTGGGGTGTGTTTTCTGGTTTATGTGTGACAGCTTGCTTGGATCTCATTTCTCTCATTCAGAGACCCCCAGCTAGCAGCCACTCGGCTGGCAGACCAGCACCAAGACAACGCTGAACTCATGCACGGGGCATTGGACATCCCTGACCATTCTTGCACCTGCTCAGTGAGAGGGCAGAAAACGCCTGTGTCCAGGCTCAGAGAAGGACGGGTCCTTGCCTGGAGTCACACAGCTTAGCTGCCCATGGCCAAGGCTCCTCCGTGTGCAGCGAACCCTGTTCCTCCAGTGTCCATATGGGAGCCCCACCTCCCAGGGCTGCAGAAGCCTGGAGATGTACGACAGGCCATGGCGCGCTGTTTTTAATTTTCCATCTCTGTGGAATTCCTTGTGCGGTTCAAAACTAAATGTCAAACAACTTACTGCTTGATTAAAAATTATGAATGAAGCCAGGCACCCGTGGCTCACGCCTGTCATCCTAGCTACTCCAGAGGCTGAAGTCTGAAGATCATGGTTCAAAGCCAGCCCGGGGAAGGAAAAATCCATGAGATTCTTATCTCCAATGAACCGTCAGAAAACCAGAAGTGGAGTTGTGGCTCAAAGTAGTCAGGGACAGCACCCAGGCCCTGAGTTCAAGCCCTACAACCATATATATATGAATTCAGTGAAATTCCACTGGGTTTGAAGAGGTAAAGTGAGGCCTGATTTTTTTTTTCCTTTCTCCTCAGTTCCCTAAGCAAGCATTTTCTTTTCTGACAAAAATGGATCTAGGTCCCTTTCATTCTGCAGCTACCGGTGACTTCTTTTTTCTTTAAAGAGAGTAATCAGTTCAGGAAATGTGTTAGTCAGGAAAAAGGACGGCCCTGAGTCAGCTAAAGTGAAGGCTCTCCTGTCCCATCATGCCTCCGTCCTCCCCGGCTGGGGCTTTGGAAGGGTGACCTGCTTTCTGCCCAGAGAGTATTTGTGGCACTTAGAAACAGCAGGGTGGACACTGAAACCAATTCTGGCCTCTCTCTCTCTCTCTCTCTCTCTCTCTCTCTCTCTCTCTCTCTCTGCCTTTTGTTTTAAACCTCCAGGGAACAGGAGAGGTCACGGGGCCCATAAACCACAGAGCGCTGAGATCTGTTCGCCTTGGACAACAGCAGACACTTACTGGCTGCTTCCAGGTGTCACCACTGAAAGAAACAGATGACAGTGGATTGGGGCTATCCCAGCCAATGTGGCACAGCGGTCACCCCCCCCCCCCAGGTGGCTCTGGTTGACGCCCTTCGTGACCCACAGCGACAGATGTGGAAGTAGAAGCTGAGTGCGGCTGCTCAGGTCTGTCGGACACCGACTAGATACATGTTTAAATGCTAGGTCCTGGGCTGCAGGCTTCATCATTCGGGGCCTCACTTCCTGCCCACAGTGACCCTCCAAATCGTCAGCACCCTTCTGACTCTGGGGAAACTGAGGACGGCAGGGGTGAAGACACTAGCCCGGAGTCACACAGCTGAGCGGTGACAGAGGTAAAGTCAAACACGGGAGGTGGCCCTCCCGTTTTCCCAGGGGCAGAGCCCCCGTGCTGCCTCTCCCGAGGGTGCTTACCGACCGAGTTCCTGCGGCCTGCACATTCGTCACCGGGAGAAATAAAAAACGGCCTGAGAGAATCAACTCGCGGGAGAAATTGGGGTTCAGGGTTTCCGAGGTTTCAGACCAGAGTGGGCTTGGCTCTGTGGCCGGTGACACACAGCATCATAACGAAGAACGCTGCTCACCTGCTGGCAGTCAGGAACGGGGGGGGGGGGGGGGAGGGAGAGCAAGGGTGAAATGTTTCCCCTCCTCCCCGCTTCCACCCCCCTCCAAACAATGTCCTCCAAGGGTGAAGCCATCTATGGACTAGCGCCCTCTGAGGATCCCTGGATCTCACTTCCCCTTGTAGACCAGCCCTCCCACGCGTGAGTTTTGAGGGAAAGTTTTCAAATTCAACTCGGAACAGCACCGCACTCTCTGATCAAGGCACCATGTTGAGTACTTTAAAAAAAGAAGTTGGGCTGGGAAGGTGGCTCAGTGGTAGAGCGGTTGCCTTGCATGCTCGAGGCCCTGGGTTCGATTCCTCAGCACCACATAAGCAAAAAGAAAAAAGCCGGAAGTGGCACTGTGGCTCAAGTGGTAGAGCGCTCGCCTTGAGCTGAAGAGCTGAGGGACAGCGCCCAGGCCCAGAGTTCAGGCCCCACAACTGACCAAAAAAAAAAAAAAGTTAACAATCCATCTCTATCTAAATCCTCTGATATCTATATTGTCTATCTGTCTATCATCTCTCTGTCTCCTGTCTTCCAGGCTCTCAGCCTGGGGGAGAAAAGTTGCAAAGAGACAACTGTTCAATTTTCTGCTCAGGGCTACACACAGGGACCGACCTCCTCTGTGCCGATGTTCTTTCTCAAAAAGAGCTGGCCTTGTTCCGCCCGTGGGGTATTCGGACTGGCAGCGCCTGCCTGGGCAGCCGAGGTCAGTGCCAGCTGCCCCCCGACAGGCAGGCGCAGGTGCTGGTCCTGCAGAAGACAAGCGAGCAGCTCAGGGAAGCGACAAGCTGGAGCGATGCCCAGGCTCCCCGGCTCCCGGCTCAGGTTCTCCGTCCCCTCATCCCCCAGGCCCTCCCCACCGGCGCCTAGCCATAGAATGAACCCACACACTGGGACAGTGCGGTTCATTGTGTTCCTGGGTGGCTCCTCCTTAGTTCCTCTGAGGAGAATGTTCAGAGAAAGCTCGGGATTCAGGACAGGTAAGATTAACTCGCTAGAAGACACCATAGAGCTCTTCCAGCCTCACTGTAAGGACATTAGGACTGGGGCTTAATTGCATTTACTGGGGCTTGTGCCAGTCCCTGCCACTCAGGGCCTACGCACTGTCCCTGAGCTTCTTTTTGTGCAAGGCACTTTCTGCTCTGCCACTTGAGCCACAGCACCACTTCGGCTTTTTCTGTGTATGTGGTGCTGAGGAATCGAACTCAGGGCTTCATGCATGCAAGGCAAGCACTCTACCACTGAGCCACCTTCCCAGACCTAGTTGCACTTACTTTAAGACTCTTTTGGTTGACAGTCTTTCTTCGTTGCCTGTACCAGGGTTTTGGGCTCAGGACCTCACACGCGTATACCTCTCTCACTCACAGCTGGTACCCTACCACTTGAGACACACCTCCAGCCCAGCTTTTTGATGGTCATTTTGGAGCTAAGGACTTTTGTGCCTGGGCTGGCCTTGAACTGGGATCCTCCAGATCTCAGCCTCCTGTGGATGCTCCTGAGGAGCCACCGGCACCATTGAGGCTCACTATTCCTGATCCTCGTATTTTGACCAAGAAATCCTCCCAGAGTAGAACTTTTACGTTGCGGTCTCATCCATCACTTGGCCAACCTGTTCTACAATTATCCCCAGCCCCAGCCCTATGCTTCAAACGTGCCTCCACGTCCCAAGGAATCGTTCCAGCAGCTTCCGTCTCACCGGCTATTTCTTGAGAAAGTGAGTTTTGACCTTAATTAACTGCTCAGAGACTGGACGCCTGCTACTCACTGTGATGAGAGCAAAGAATGAGCCCTGAAGATAAACCAGAAGAAGGTAGGGTCTTTGGGAATGAGAAGTTATAAAGTGACAAGGTATCCCAGACTCGTCCCTCCTCTCTTCCCTCCACATGAGAGCATTAATTCCTTGCAACTGTTTCCGGCATCAAATTGGAGTGGACACCCGGTGGGAAAGGGGGAGGGTGGGGCTGACTCAAATCTTTCAGTCTTCAACAACGTTTGCCATGGCCGAGCGCCGGTGTACACAACTGTAATCCTAGCAGCTCAGGAGGCTGAGATCTGAGGATCACAGTACAAAGCCAGCTCAAGCAGCAAAGTCCAGGAGACTCTTATTCCAATGATCCACCAAAAAGCCAGGAGTAAAAGAGCGGTAGCTGAGGTGGTAGAGCACCAGCCACTTTCAGAGGATCTGCTCTAGATAGATCAAGAAGGTTGATCTTATAGAATTGAAAACCCAGAAATGAACCTACAGACCTATAGCCATCTAATCTTCGATAAGGGAGCTAAAACAATAGAATGGAAGAAAGACAGCCTCTTCAGTAAATGGTGCTGGCAAAATTGGTTAACTACATGTAGAAAACTAAAGCTAGATCCTTATATATCACCCTGCACCAGAATCAACTCCAAATGGATCAAAGACCTTGAACTCAAAGCAGACACTCTGAAAACATTACAGGATGGAATAGGAGAAACCCTGGGTCTCCTTGGCTCAGGCCAAAATTTTCTGAATAGAGACCCAGAAACACAACAAATCAAAGAAAGGTTGGACAAATGGGATTGCATAAGGTTGCAGAGCTTCTGCAGGGCAAATGACATAGCTAGCAAGATCAATAGAAAGCCCACGGATTGGGAGAAGATCTTTACTAGCCATACAACGGACAAGGGTCTCATATCTAAAATATACTTGGAACTCAAAAAATTAAACCACCCAACAACAAATCCTCAAAGAAACAACTGCCCAATAAGTAAGTGGGCGAAAGACTTAAAGAGAAGCTTCTCTGAAGAAGAAAGAAGGATGGCCAATAGACACATGAAGAAATGTTCAACATCCCTAGCCATAAAAGAAATGCAAATCAAAACAACATTGAGATATCACCTCACTCCAGTTAGAACGGCAAAAATCAAGAACTCTAACAACAACAGATGCTGGAGGGGATGTGGACAGAAAGGAACCTTACTTCATTGTTGGTGGGAATGTAAACTTGTTCAACCACTTTGGAAAGCAGTATGGAGGTTCCTCAAAAGACTTCACATAGAACTCCCCTATGACCCAGCAATCCCACTTTTGGGCATTTACCCTAATGTTTACAAAAAAGACCACACTAAAGCTACCAGCACAACTATGTTTATTGCAGCATTATTTACCATAGCTAAGATATGGAACCAACCCAGATGCCCCTCAGTAGATGAATGGATCAAGAAAATGTGGTATATATACACAATGGAATTCTATGCCTCCATCAGAAAGAATGACATTTCCCCATTTGTTAGGAAATGGAAAGGCTTGGAAAAAATTATATTAAGTGAAGTAAGCCAGGCCCAAAGAAACATAGGTCCCATGGTTTCCCTTATTTGCAATATCTAGTATAGGTATGAGTCAAGCGGAAAAGGTCAGATAATGTGATGTTAGGAAAACGAACCCTCAAATATGTATTTTAATGTTTTTGTTTCTTTCATGCATGTGTTTCTAACGCATTTATAAGATTATTTCTTTGTTGCTTTGTATGTCCCTCCCCCACAGTGTAACCCCGCTTTCACTATATTTGATGTCAGTATAACATGTGGAGGAGATGGGGACAAACAAGTCGTTTAAGGATTCAGGTGGACCTGTTGCAACAATGAGAAGTACAAAATGTCATGTCAAAACCAGCTTTACAATGTCGGTGGGGGGGGGGAGGGGGGTATGATTGGGTGGGGGGGAGGGGGGAGGCTGGGAAGGGAGGTGAAGGGTAAACAAAGGAGGAGGCTGCAATGCTTGGTAAGAAATGTATGCATTATCCTGCTCATGTAATTGTAACCCCTCTATACAGTATGTTCTCAAATAAAATAAAATTAAATTAAATTAAAAAAAAAAAGAAGGTTGATCTTTCCCCAGGATTCCCAAGTTGTTGAAAAGGCAGAGGCCAGAGTCCTGGCCCAGGAGTGGGGAAAGGGTTCGAGGATAAAATCCCTCCCAAAGATAAGGCTTGAGGCTGTAAGTCAGCAGTGGCTTCTCCCTCTGCCTTTGAGGAACACATGCTACCTCTTCCATGAGATACCCCAAAGCTTCATACCATTAAATGGATTGTTTCCCGTCAGTCCTAACGCTTGAACTCAGGGCCGGGGCGCTGGACAGCTGAACTTTTGTGCTCGAGGTTAGCGCTGTACCACCTGAGCCACAGATCCACTTCTGGCTTTTTGCTGGTTATTTGGAGATAGGATTCTCACAGACTTTTCTACCTGGATTGGCTTTGAACTGCCATCCTCAGATCTCCGTCTCCCTTGTCAAAAGGTGATTGTGAGGAATCAAAAAGATTTAATATGTTCAAAATGCTTACCAAGGTGGCCCGGTGCCCAATAAACCCTAGGCGAATGGAATCCTATTATTATTTCTATCTGCTTGTTCTTACTGTGGCCATTATTTATGGAGGGGGAAGAATGAATAGGAAATCGCATGGTAGATTAAAACAACAACAACAAAAACAAACCCTAAGCTAAACAAGGAAATGGCTACATCAAAACTCACAGTAGTAGTTTCCTCTTAGGAGCTTGTTAATTATTCATCCCGTTCTGTTTCTGATGCCAGATCGTGGGAGTGCAGATGCTCGTGCTATTATTAACCTTCGACTGCATACAGATCCACACCCCCCCCCCATCTTGTATGTGTAGTCTATGTCACAATAAAAAATAATAATTGTGGATTAAGTGAGCTGATCATTGAAAAGGACCAACACCCCTTTCCTCCAGCTTCTGGCTAATGTCTGGGCTTTCTTCCCCCCTATGGGCTTCTAGATGATCTATTTCCTGTCAGGATGGGATCCTCAACCTTCCAGGCACAAGCTGATCTTCTCACCAGCCTCCCATCCATCATCCCGCAAGCGGTGCATTTTACATTCATCTGCAGATGAAGATAGGAGGGGAGGGCGCTGCCCTCGCTCAGATTGCCAGCAGGGGAAGCGTGAGGAGGAAGGGTTCATATTTCACTCAGGCTTCCCAGCCATTTCCATCCTCCAACCTGAACAAGGGTGTCTGGCAAACAAGTGCAAAGTGCCGAGAGGTGTCAGCTCCAGGAACGTGGTGTGCCAGGACAGGATGGCATCCCTCTCCCCAGGACAGTGCGCTTTCCCTGGAGCCCTCACTGATGCTCCAGGGATTTTCCCAGCATGCATTGTGGCTGAGGTACCACCGTGGCTTGGAAACTCCCTGAGTTTGCCCCCCCCCCCAGCGCAGCTGCACAGCCAGACACACAGAGCGAGGGAAAATGCACAGGTCTCGGGGTGGTGAGGACCTACATGACCTCCTGCTGCAGAGGAAGAGAGGTGGGGTGGGGGGAATGAGTGTGTGCCCCATGCTGGGAGAGAGCGGGAAAGGCTCCTCGGTGGAAACGCAGCATTTGGCCACAATCACCTTGAGGGTCGCGGCCCAGGTGAGAGACGGCGCCGGAGCAAGAGCAGACAGGGAGACAACGGAGGTGCGGAATCGCATCAGAAGGAACAGAGGAGCCAGGCAGGTGGATTACTCAGAAATTAAAACCAAAAGAAGCAAGCCTTTCTGGGACAATTCATTGGATAGGAATGGGGTGGAGTGGAGAGGTGGGCGGAACAGCAAAGGCAGCAAATGCTCCTGAAGGACCATTCCTAAGGAATTCTAGAATAGCTGTGGCCACAAAGCATCCCAGAGAGGGGGACTTTAAGACTGAGGAGGCCCTGTTCATCCTACCTCCACATTCCCCGCCCTCCACCCAAAACGCACCCATTCACATACTCATGTGCCTGTTCTTCTACCCACCTACGCACCATCCATCCATCCATTCAACCATCCACCCATGTGTCCACCCATGCATCCATCCATCCATGCATCCACCTATCTACCCATCCATCCACTTGTATACCCATCCACCCATCCAACCACTTGTACACCCATCCACCCATCCATCCACTTGTACACCCATCCACCCATCCATCCACTTGTATACCCATCCACCCATCCATCCACTTGTACACCCATCTACCCATCCACCCATCCATCCATTTGTACACATATCCACCCTTCCATCCATCCTACCACCCATCCATCCACCCATCCACCCACCCACGCATCCATTCACCCATCTATCCATCTACTCACCCACCCATCCATCCGCCCATCCATCCATCCAACTACCCATCTTCTACCCCCCCATCCACTCATCTACCATCCACTCATCTATTCACCCATCCATCCATCCATTCACCCACTCACCCATCTTCTGCCAACTCTTACCCACCCATCCATATATTCATCCATCTGTCCAACCATTCACCCACCCATCCACTCATCCATCTACCCATCCACTTATCCACCCATCCATCCACTCATCCATTCATCCATCCACCCATCCATTCATCCATCCATCCAGCTATTCATCCACCCATCCATCCACTCATCCATCTATCCATCCATCCACTCATCCGTCCATCCACCCATCCTCTCATCCACTCTTGCATGCATCCATCCACCCACCTGCTGAGGAACTTGGCCCATCTGAGCTCTTCCCTGCTGGGATTACTGTTTAGGCAGAGACCCCAGTGACTGGAAGGCAATGGACCCCAGGCCCTGAGATGCACCCCTGTGTCAGGCAGGGAGGAAGTTGAACCTGTAGCATGCTTTTCCTAGAAGCCAAGTGCAGAAAGCGCTTGGCCATGCCCACGCTGCTGCCAGTACAACACCACAGACACCGCCGGAGCTGGTGGCTTTGGCAGCACGGGGACCCTTGGAGATTCCCATGGCGGCCTCAGCACCGCTGCTGCCGCCGGCCAGGGGGCCCTGGGAGAAGAGAGAGCAGGAGAAACCTTAGAAAAGTCCAGAAACTCTTTTGCGTATATTACTTTTTTTCTAAAGGGCACAGGTGTCAGAGGTCAAGGGAAGGTTTCCATCCTTTTCGTTTGGTTCTACGAAGGGCCTCGTTAGCGTAGTCTCTTGCGGTTGGAATGTTCTAGTACAGAGAGACGCTTGTGGCTCAGGGTGGGAACCGAGAGCTGCTGGGTTAGGAGGGAGCTGGGGGCCCAGAGGCCCGGCTGGCATGGTGCTTCGTGGGTGGACCTGGGAGGGGCTGGTGTGCCTGCTCCCCGGGGGAAGCTTGCCAGGAAGGAATGTACCAGAAGCCACGTCTGGGGACGGCCCCGCACCCCACCCCTGTGTACCCAGGAGGAGAAAACAGCGTGGCCACTTCCTTCACCGGCTCTCCAGCCACAGGGACCTGAGCAGACGCGGGGTGGAGGGAACAGGTACTGGGGTTCACCTGGCTGACATTGTTCTAGGTGAGAGGCAGGATTGAGACCCTGAGTATCTGCCTGCTCTCTCCCATGCCCTTCCTCTCTCCCTCCCTCCCTTCCTCTCTCTCTCTCTCTCCTTGTCTGTCTCTGTCTGTGTCCCTCTGTCTGTCCTTGTCTGTGTCTCTCTGATTCTATTTCCCTGTCTCCCCCTCTGTTTCCCTGTGTTTTTCTGTTTATTTCTCTCTGTCTCTCCCTCCATCTCTTTCAATTTCCCTCCCTCCCTCCCTCCCTCCCCCCACACAGCTTGGAGGGACACATGTGACAGCCCTGTCTTTGTGAGTGAGCCGTAAACCTCTAGACCCCAAAGTGGCTGCTGGATTTGTTCTGCACCACTGAACCCATCACATCTTTTTTCCATCAAACCAGGGGACAGAAGCCACCCAAAGCTATGGCCGCGGGGAGCTGCACAGGGACCCCTGAGTGTGTGGCCGAGTCAGTCCCGGGGGAGAGAGAGCTTCTCCCAGCCCTCAGACTTCAGAGGGGAAGGCAGTGTCTGGAGGCGCATGGAAAGTCCTGGAAGCGGGCGGAGGGCAGTGGGGAGGAGGGGAGGGGGTGTGAGGCCCCCCGCTCCGGGCTGGCGTCGGCTCTCAGTGGAGAGGACTCCTAATTATAAGATTCCGCGCTGAGATGAAGGGTTATTTTTAAGCACAAATGGCGTTTTCTGTAATAGCGCTTGCTTTTCTTGGGCACAGGGCCAGAGGACAAGCAAGGGAAGATGTCCCAGAGACCCAGCCAGCATGGAGTCCTGTGTGTTCCTCTCTCTGCTCACGCCCCGCTGGCCCGGTGCCCAAGACCCCTCCCCATCCCCAGAAAGAGACCTGGGGGACAGCGGGAGAGGGAGGGGGGCGGACAGAGAGATGACAGGGGAGGCGCAGAGAGCCCCGAGCAGGAAAAGCTCAGTGGGGAGCACTTATCGGAATCGATTCGCCATGTCTGCCGTGTGCAGCGAAGGAGAGCAGTGGTCCACCTGCCACGTGTCAGCTATCTGTGAGCCCAGATGCATTTGCTGAACCGGTTCTGGAGCTTGAACGCGGGGCTTGGGCGCTTTTGCACCGAATGCTCAGCTCTAGTGAGAAGCACAGGTACAGAAACAGGCCACGACCTGGAACAGGCCCTGTCCCCTCCCAAGCTTCAGTCTCTTCAGCCCTAGAGGTGGAAACAAAAAACATGAAGCTATCCTAGTGGTTCTAGACCCAGGCATGCTGTCGTGGTCATTGTGATTTAGTGGTGATGGTGATGGTGGTGGTGGTGGTGGTGATGCTGGTGGTGGTGTTCCTGTCTCATGGCTTGCTGACTCTCTCCCACAACCCCATGCGAGGGGAGCAGAGACAGGAGCGCTGCGTCTCCAGGGCTCCCCCTCCTCAGCAGAGCCAGGGGTCACAGCCAGACACCAGCTCCAGGCCCCAGGCTCTTAGCCAGGACCCCGCGCTCAGATAAACTGAGTCAAGCACAGACCGGCTCGGCCAAGGAGGTGGACCTCGAGCTCCGCTCGGCAGCCAGGAGTGGGGCCGTGCGTGGGCTGAGCAGGCGGGGCGCCCGGGCTCCTCCTGAGCTGTGTTTGCTAAGCATCGGATCAAGGAAGTTAAACAGCGTCTTCTCCCGTGGGACCCGAGGCTGGCGGCCTCAGGAAGGAAGCTGGGAACTCCAGGTGGCTGCACCGGCGCGTGCAGGCCCTAAGGCCCCCATGCCGGTCCTTCCTGTGGTCTCCCCTACGCCCATCCCACCACCAGTCCTGAGCCGGGCCTGGTCACTGCTGGACTTTCACCACACCCCATCTTAACCGGTGAAGGCCACAGAGTGTTGACTGGGAGCCACGAAGACGGGGTTTGAACCCAGTCGGGCTCCCAAGGCTTGTTGTTCACCATGGTGCCTCCCTGCCAGCCTGACCCAGGAGCCATCCAAGGAATGCTCTTGGGTTCTTGACCATGTTAAATGATAAAGAAGTCGCCAAATTCTTCAAGATGGCACCTGGGACTTCCCAAAGCAGCTTCCCGCCTTTCTTCTTGGGCACCCTCTCCTTCCTGGCCCTCCTCCCCCACTCTCCTCCATTCGCCTACACCCGCCACAGTCTCTTTGCACGGGTTGCCCCCCCCATACACATATTCTACCGTTCTCACGGGGTGAACACCCACACTGCCCCGAGCAGGTCCCATCCATTCTGAAGTCAGCGTCCTCCACTCCAGCCGGCATTTAACCGATCACCTTGCCTCATCTAGGGACTCGGCCACCTACCCCTCCCGCTGGTGTGCACCTTGGTTTCCCTCTCTGTCAGATGGGTCTGCAGACAGGGTGCCTGTTCACACAAGGAGATGCTGATGGTAGGAATTCCTGGATTCAGGGCGTGGGGTGTGGTCAGCTAGACCCCCAGCCCAGACCTCTCCCCCAAGTGTGGCCCGGGGTCTAAGGAGGCTGCCACAGGGTGCGATCACAGTGCCCTTGAACCTGGCCACTCACAGCCACAGATCTGATTTGGGCACACGGGTCGCTGCACGCGCGCGCTCGCACACACACGCACGCACGCCCACACACCCCAATTCGTTCTGCTGAAGTGGTATTAAACGCCTCCCCCCACCCCTCGACCCTGCGCTCACATCCCCTCCCCTCCCCTTGGGACACACCCCCTCACACACTTTTCCTGATTGTCAGCTCCTCCCCTCCCCCTGCCCGCCCCCACGCTGCCACCCCGGCAGTGATGGAGAGAGAGTTTGTTTTAATGTCAGGATCGACGTCTCTGATAATTATATACACACGCGTGCACGCCCCGTGTGCTGGCAGCCCACGGCTGGAATGCAGCGCTGCCAGGCGGAGCTGTCACTGCCTCAGCCGCAGATCGGGGTGATGGCGGGGTGCGCGGGGAGCCAGCTCCCTGTCACTGCTGTCTGTGGTGGCAGCTGGGAGTCAACCTGGGGGTCTGGCTGGAAGCCTTGTGCTGCCCCAGCCCAGACCCCTCCCAGGGAGACCACCCAACCCACCCTCCCGGGGGCGTCCACACACCCCTCACAGGCCAGAATAGAATGTCTGATGGGCAGATGCTCACTCGGGGACCCATGTGTCCCTCTTACCAGGGCATGCATGGAAGAGGCTACGGCTCATGTGAGTGAGCATCCACCATCACCAGGATGCCTGGGTTGCCCACATCGCCTCCAGCTCCACCAGAGAGCTTTGAGATCCAAATGACAGCACAGGCTACAAACACAGGCTACGATTTGGCCTCGTTTTGCCACTTTGGATGATTTGTCCGAGTCCCTTCCCAGGAAATCCTCTCCATGGTTTTAAGTCAGAGACAATGTCTCCTCAACCTTTCCTCTTCTTCCTCCTCCTCCTCCTCCTTCTCCTCTTCCTTCTTCTCCTTCTTCTCTTTCTTCTTCTCTGTGTCCCTCTTCCTGCCCAGGCTCTTCACGGGTGTGTGGTTGTTAGAGTTTCCAAGATCTCAATCAACTCCTCTAGGCTCTTCCCAGAGACTCTGTGCCAACTTTGGCTTCTGTCCACATGCCTGAGTTGCCCCCCACCCCCAGGCCAGCTCTATTGGAGGCTGCTCACCTGAGTTGCCACTGAACCACAATGAGACCAAGGCCACCAGGAAACCCCTGCAGAGCCAGAGGTGCCTCCCTGTGTGTCTCTAGCATCCCCACCTGCCACGCTGGTTTTAAACTCATCCAGAGACCCTTTAGTAGCCCTCTTGCAAAAGATGGAGACTGCTTCTTTTTTGCCTCCCTCCTCTCTTCCCATCTTTTCTTCCCTCCTTCTCCAAAGGTGACTTCGAGGATCCTCCTGGAGGACCACAGGCCAAGAACCGTTCCCGGCATTGGGCACCTCCACAGCTGCAGGTTTGAGTCCTGGCACCGCCTCTTCCCAGAGGGTGGTGTGAGCTCAGCTAAGCCACGCACCCTTCCATGCCTGGGCACCCCGTGGGGCCCACGGGTGATCACGGCAGCCATCTCCCAGGTCTGCAGTCACAGGTTCAGAACAAGTGCTTTGCAGGGTACCCAGCACACAGCCAGCACTTGAGAGCTGAGTTCTGCTGTACCCTCCCAGGTACTGAGAACAAGCACCCCACACGCCCTGATGTCTGGCCTTGGAACCCCGCTGGAGCCCCCATATGGGCCGGCGCCTCAAGTCCACAGACCTCCTTCCCCTCTTCCCAGCAGCTCATTCCCGGGCTCCTCCGTCTGCCCACCCGCTTGCCCGCCCTCCTCAGAGCACCCCCCTTCCCAGTGAAGAGTTGAATTGTTACCTCCCAGAGCCAATAACGCACTTCAACCACTCTGCCGACACAAGGTAAATATAATTAAAAAGTGATTATAATCTGGGACTGCGCTCATAAGCGTTGCTAGACCTAATTACACGGCGAGCGCAAGTCTCTGGGCGTCGAGCCTTCTCCAGATGAAATCGCAGACGCCGGCTGCGGTGGCTGGGGCAAGATGGGGACAGGAGGCGGCGGCGGGAGCAGGAAGAGGACCCTGGCTGGGCCGGGCTGGGCCCATGGCATGAACTTGTCCCATGGACGCTGATGCCAGGAACAGAGCCTGGGCTGCTGGAGGGGCACGTGGCCTCCCGGGGGTGAGGGGAGAGGGGCTGTCGGCAAAGGCCGAGGGGTGGGTGTGTGGAAGAGCATTGTTTCACCAAAGAGGCCGTCACACAGCTGGCACCCGTGCCAAGGTGACAGATGCCATAAGCCGGCAGGGAGGCTCA
>NW_024871116.1:350000-352500 GCF_019054845.1 Dipodomys spectabilis | reverse complement strand
TAAATATCAAAAAGCCAAAAGCAAAGCTGTGGCCCAAAGTGTAGAGCACCAACCTTGAGAGAGAGAGAAAAGGAAAGCCATCTGATGGAATATTGTAGGGCACCAAGAGACGCCCATCATTTATCCCGTGGAAAAAAGCACGAGACAAACTGACTCACGTCATAGGATGCCTAATGGCCTCCTGAAGGGAGAGACCGTTGACATTTGCATACATTTGCATATGCAGATGATGATTCGAATATAGACAGCAGAAAATCAGCCAGAGCGTCTCCTGTGTTAGTGGATGGGTGAGATCTGTTTGCTTCTATGACATTTTGAGTGATTTCCAAATATACCACAATGAACACATGTTACTTATGTAATCAGAAAAGAATTGAAGTTCATTATTTTTTAAGATGCAGGTTGATCAAAGAAAACAAAACCCTTTCCATACCCCTTATGACACTCCTGGTATGTCTCTGCCCTTCTCCCCTCTGGGGGGAGCCCCAACGTGGTTCCCTTCTCCTAGGGAGGCCCCTGGAGCCTGAGAGGTCTCAATCATCTGTCTGAGATAGACCATTTAAGAAGGAAACGGCCCTCAAAGCTGTCCCCAAAGCCCCAGTGTCTTCTTATGGGGCTGGAGAAAGGCAGGGAAGCCCTTCGCTGGCTGGGCCCGGCCTTTGGGAAACTTATAGGCTCGTGGTTAGAACCAATTTGTGCTTTCCAGCCCAGCTTGAGGCCTGCCCGGGGCTGTTTCCTCGGTCCGCCAGCCTCTGATTGACCACAGGTAATGGAAGTTGTCGCTGTTCACTGCCTCGGTGAGTACAGGGCCAACGTCTATCCCTGCAGACAAGCCAGCGGGAAGGAGTGCTGAGAACACACACCAGTTCCACCAGGAGTGTTCTGACCACCTCACTCCCGGCCTGCGCTCCGAGAGTGGCCGCCCAGCGCCCCCCGCCCCCCTCCGGGCTTAATTCCACTCCAGCACTTAGTGACCACCTGCTGTCTACCAGGAACGGTATAACAAAATAAAACAGACCTGGCAGGTCTACGGGGAGGGACCCCTAGCCTGGGGCGGGAGATGGGGGGCGCTCAGGCAGACAGAAGAGCCGCCGTACATAGAGATGGAGATGCACACCTCCATTTATTGGCTGGGGATGGATTTCAGGAGCAGCTCCAGGTGCCTCCCCATCCCAGCTGCTGGCCCTGAAGATGGGAAAGGTCAGGCTCCCAAGGAGGCAGAGGGAGGGAGGATTGAGGGTAGGGGATGTCCTAGAGGGGTGGCGGAATGATGGAGGCCAAACCTGAGCAGAGAACAGCAGCGGGGGAGCCAGCCTTGGCCAACCCCTTGAGAAGCCTTGGTTCCAGGCCTTGACTCTATCCCTGTCAAGGAAAATGGAATATGCATTCATTGATTCATTCATTCCCTCCCTCCTTCATTCATGGATCAACTCTAGGAAGGTGCGCTTGAGTCCGGAGGAGGCGGCCTTTGGAGGTTGGAGCTCAGAGCTCAAGTTGTTTGCATGGTGATACCAGGACTGGACTCAAGGGGGCGCTGTTCCACCTGAACCACACACAACCCCAGCTCACGCAGCAACTGTGGCAAACTTTTCTGAAGCAGGAGGTGGTTAGCTTCGGCCTGTAATCTCAGCCATGCTGCCACCAGAGCTGAGGAAGGAGGAATGGCCATTTGATCCCAGTATAGAAATGTTGCATAAATGGAGGTGAGAAGAGGTAATGCACCCACAGCACAGTCCCCTGGCCCCAGGCCCAGGGTGTTTAGTTATAGTTGGAGACATTTTCTTCTCTATGGTTCTGAATGGTTCCACTTGCTGACATGAATGCAATTGAATTCAACCTCATGGCGAGCTGGGCTGTGTCGTTCAGTCCAGTGAGAGACTCTGCCGTCACTTTGAAGGGCTGCATACTATTCCATTGGATAAAAGGATGCAGAATTGATGGGCCTTGCTAGGTGTACGGGTAAGATATTTTTCTGTTTTTAGCCTGCTTTTCTTGCAGTAGAGCAAATACACTTCTATCCAAAAATAAAAACGGGTAAAAGCTTTTATTTCCTACTTAGGATTATTTCATAAAGAACAGATCTCAGAAGGACCATTTTTGCAACAGAAGTCATAAGCAATTGGAAAAGCTGAGAGTTTGCTGGCTGGCTGCGTTCTGTGGGCGTCTGGGCGAAACGTGCTGCCTCCAGCAGCAAGCAAACCAGCAACGTTCTCTTCCCTCGATTTTATTTCCTAATGCAAGTAAACCACGTGTGTCACGGAGCTGCAGCACAAGCTTGTAATAAACGTCAATAAAAGGCTGGGACGTAGCTCAATGGCCAAGCGCTTGCCTAGCAAGTGCAACGTCCTGGGTTCGATCCCCAGTATCAAAAAAGAAAAGACAAAAAAAAAACCTCAATAGAGATTCCTTCCCTGATTGAACCGGTGGGTAGGTGGATGGATGGATGGATGGATGGATGGATGGATGGATGGATGGATGGGGGATGGATGGATGGATGGAT
>NW_024871116.1:337500-347500 GCF_019054845.1 Dipodomys spectabilis | reverse complement strand
AATTGAACGGGGCTTAGAGGAGACAGAGTTTGCAGAGGGCTATCAGATCAGGCATGGGGTGAGTGTCCTGCTCCCCACAGGGCCCTGTTTCCCTAGCTAAGAGTCCCCCCACTGTGCACAGCCCACCGAGGGTGTGGGCCAGAGGCAGCGAGGAACCAGGCCTGAGTTCAGATCCTGACTTTGCCTGCGGCCACTCGCTTCTATTTCTCTGAGCCTCTGCGTCTGCCTCTGTCCCACGTGAGTCCGTATCCTCGGCCCGGCTGGCTTATTTTAAGGATTCGATGAGGAGGAACGTGCAAAGCTCCACACCCATCTCAGATGCGCGTGGCGTGGCACCCTTGAATGCCTTGGTGGCATTTTCCACACTGCAGGATAATTCTGGCGCCACTAAAATCCTCCCCGCACCCGCCACTGATGAGACATCTTCATCGGCCGGCCACACTCCAAGGAGAGACGTCGTGTGTCGCTTGTCCCCAAGACAAAGGGCAGAGAGAGAGAGAAAACAAGCCGGTTGGCACCCACGAATTGTGGTAACGGACCCACAAATTGAACCCAGGGCCTCACATTCCACCGTGGGATCTTCTCCAAGGAGCCTCAGTTTCCCCTCTGTACACCAGGCCTGAGGACGGGCCTCTGGGCCTGGTGAGGGCAGGGAAGGGGGCAGCCGGGCCTGTGACTCCTTCCACCTGGCACCATGAGCCAGGCTGCCTCACACAATCAAGGCCTTTGCCAACAGCCCCGTGGCCTGGCCCAGGGCCCGCAGCAGGCCCGGATCCGTCAGCTGAAGAAAATGAAGTTTGACTCTCCGTGGAGGCTGGTCAGGCTCCCTTTGCTGGGGTTAGCGCTGGCGCCCTTGCAGGTTGGCTGAGTGCACGGGGTGGGAGGGGAGCAGGCCCTGCCTGGCCGGGGGGGGGGGGGGGGGGGGGGGGAGGGGGGCCTCCAAGGCTCACCCTACTGCAGTCAGCCATGGAGCCCGTCCAGGAGGAGGAGGAGAGAAGAGACGCAGAATCCAGACCCGGCTTCCCAGACCTTCACAGCCAGCTGAAGATAAAAATGACCCAAAGTGAAAATGGCCCTCATGGCCCTTGCTCCTCAGTGGTTACAGCCAGTGATGCACAGAAAGGCAGGGTAACATGTTGAAGATCTCACGGCCATGAAGCAGAGGAGAGAGAGAGAGAGAGAGAGAGAGAGGGAGGGAGAGAGAGAGAGGGAGGGAGGGAGAGAGGAAGGGAGGGAGGGAGGGAGAAGCTAGCTCCACAAGAATCCTAGCTCTACAAGAGGCTAGGATCTAAAGGATCACAGTTTGAGGCCAGTCTGAGAAAAAAAAACAATTCCATAAGACCACCAGACTCCATTCCTAGAGTAACCAGCAAAAAGCCAAGCTAATAATGTGGATCAAGAGGTAGAGCACCAGCTGGACCAGCAAGTTGAACAAGCAGGAGGCCTTGAGTTCCAGCACCAGTAATGCCCAACCCCTCCCCTTCCCCAGAAAAGAGAGAGAGAGAAGAAAACATGTACGCTAACTGGGCACTCTGCCATGGGGTGAGCAGTGTGCTGATCCTTTCTCTTGTTAATTTATCCACTATTATCGTGTGTGTGTGTGTGTGTGTGTGTGTGTGTGTGTGTGTGTGTGTGTGTGTGTGTGTGTGTGTGTAGACAGGATCTTACTACATAGTCCACTCTGGCCTCAAACTCACAATGCTCCTGCCTCCACTTCCTGAGAGGACAAATACACAGTTCAGAGTTGAAAGCGGCCTCTTCCATTTTCTAGTTGGCTGGAGAGGAGAATTTTTTTTAGAACATCTATCATCTCCGACTCACATCCTTCTGCAAAGGTGGAGGTGGGGGGGGGCTTTGTACCCCTAAAACTCGGGACAGGAGGCAGCAGGGCCGGGAGTGTTCTTTAAGCTCAGCATGCACATCAGGTAGAACTCTCACTGGGATTCTCCTCGTTTCCCCCAACACCAGGGGAAACTCCCTGAAAGGCTGGCCCAGGGCTTCAGGCCTGCATTTGCAAGCAGAGACCGCACTTCCTACTCCCCCCCCCATCACAACACACACACCAGGCTTTGTGGGGTTTTGTGGGTGGGGGGAACATGTCTAAAATAATGTGTTCCCCCCCTTAAAAAGTAGCAGTTGATAAATAGCCAGAGGAAAATAAAATATATGTATTCCTCCCTCAGGTAACAGTAACAACTCAGGCCAGTTAAAAGAGGGTTCCTTGCAGAGGGAAGGTAGTCCCTGATGCCAACAAGCCTGTCCTGGGATTTATGGGAGACGCGTTCGGTGTGGGCCAGGACTCCCAGGACTCCGGTCTGAATACTAATCTGGGAACTTGCACAGCAGAGCCAGAGAGGTGTCCTGCCTGCAGAGGAGGCGGCCACGGCTCCAGTCTCTGTAACCGAGCCCCAGTGGGGGTCCGGAAGGCCCAGTCAGCCTCCACAGGGACAGGGATGTGGAAGAAAGCCACTGAAGTGGAATTGGCCAGGCTGGAGGCCAAGGGGGCTCCAGAGCCAAGCTTCCAGAGAAAGAGGGACACTCAGAGACGGGGAGCTCTCCAGAAGGTGCCAGGCAGCTGCTATGAACCAGAGTCCAGGGTTGAGTAAAAAACAGAAAGCCTTCATTCCTTTTTTTTGGGGGGGGGAGGTCAGTCATGGGGCTTGAACTCAGGGCTTGGGTGCTGTCCCTGAGCCTCTTTTGCTCAAGGTTAGTGCTCTAGCACTTCGAACCACACCACTACTTCCAATTTTCTGTTGGCTCATTGGGGATAAGAGTCTCATGGAATTTCTTGCCCAGGCTGGCTTTGAACCGAGATCCCCGGATCCCAGATTCCTGAGTGGCTGGGATGACAGGCGTGAGTTCCCGGCACCCAGCCCTCATTCCTTTGGAAAGCCAGAGAAAGCCTGCAAATCCCGGATGCAAGGTGCTCGGGCCACAGCCTAGAGCAGTGAGGGAGACAGAGACGCACTTCCCACACCAGCCGGGAGACTCAGCACATTCTGTAAGACAGGGAGCAGTCCTGCCAACGTTTTCCTCCCTGTTAGCATTCCCATCATCGCCATGATCACCATCACCATCATCACCACCATCATTATTACCACCGCCGTCATCAACATCACTATCATCATCTTTACTGCCATCACCACCATCATCATCTTCATTGTCATGATCGTCTTCATCACCATCCACCACCGTGTGCCTTGATCTCTGCCTGCCTGAGTCCCTTCAATCATTTCACCTCTGCGGTTGAGGGGAGGCCTTGGGTGCTAACGAATCAGAATCCCCTCTGGAGAATATTAGCCAGTGATAAAGATGGCCATTCCATCGTGATCGAGGGCCCCATCCATGGAGAAGATGCAGCAGTGCTAAAGATACAGCCCTGTTACAAAGGTTCTAAACTAATGAGCCCGCGCTGGACAGAGCCAAACCGAGCATGGACAATTTCACACCCATAGTCAAAGATCTCCATCCCCGCCGCCGCTGCCCAATAATTGATAGGACAGTAGAAGTAAAATCAATAAGGTGATAGAGACCTGGAAAACCTGATCGAACAAACGGAGCTCATTGAAATGTATGCAGCGCTCCACCCCGACAACCGCAGAACACATAGCCCTCAAGTGTGGGTGCCATATTGTCCCAGTATCGATCATGTGATGGGCCACAAAACGAGTCTCGGTAAACATAAAATGACTCACATGAGAGGAAGTGTATTCTCTAACCACGAGAAAATAAAATTAGAAACTGACAACAGATATCTAGAAAGTCCCCAAATGGAAACTGCAAACACACTTTTGGAAAAACAAAACAAAACAAAAATTTAATCTAAATGGACCAGTAAAGAATTCAAAAGAGAAATGAAAATGCCCTTGATTGAGCTGTATTTTTCTTTTTCTTTTTTTTTTTTTTTGCTAGTTGTAGAGCTTGAACTCTGGGCCTGGGCACTGTCCTTCAGCTCAAGGCTAGCGCTCTACCACTTGAGCCACAATGCCGCTTCTGGCTTTTTCTGCTTATGTGGTGCTGAGGAATTGAACCCAGGACCTCATGCATGCAAGGCAAGCACTCTACCACTGAGCCACCTTCCCAGCCCCTGTATTTTTCTTTAAGTGCAGCTTATCAAAGCTTGTGGCTAGGGCTGGGATGTAGCTCAGTGGCAACGAGCTTACACTAGCAAGTTCAACATCCTGGGTTCAATCCCAGAACCAAAAAAGAAAGATAACAAAACAGAAACAACAACAACAAAAACTGTCTCACGCAACCAAAGCTGTCCTAGAAGTCATTTATGATGCTGAATTCTAAAGCCATATTATAAAAACAGAAAGAGATGAAACCAGGGGACTTGGTTACAACTCTATTTTTTTGGGGGGAGGGGTCTGGTCTGGGGCCTGAACTCTGGGCCTGGGCGCTGTCCCTCAGCTCTTCAGCTCAAGGCTAGCGCTCTGCCACTTGAGCCACAGCGCCACTTCCGGCTTTTTTCTTTTTGCTTATGTGGTGCTGAGGAATCGAACCCAGGGCCTCAGGCATGCAAGGCAAGCGCTCTACCACTGAGCCACCTTCCCAGCCCCTTGGTTACAACTCTAAAAGGTTAAAATTTAAAAAAATTATAAGGAGTTCAAATTAAATCTAAAGTGAGGGGAAAACAATGGAGGGGGGTAACAATGTTCAAGAGGAAGTGTACTCATAACCTCACTCATGTAACTGTAACCCTCTGTATAGTAGCTTTACAATAAAAATAAATAAATAAATAAATCTAAAGTGAGCAGAAGTAAAGACATAATAATAATTAAAAATTAAACCAAAGAGAAAACAAAATGGACTAGGAGCAATGAAAGATGGCCTCAAATCTCAATTCTCCCAATCATACTATACTGCCTCCCACACTCAGGGTAAATGGGTAGATAACTCACATTACCCCACCCAGATTTACAAACCAATATATCTGTGGGTGCCTATATATATATCTATATATATATATGTATATATATGTGTGTGTGTGTGTGTATGTGTATATATAGCAGTACATATATATTAGAATACATATTACTGAAATGTTTAGCCATCTCAAATCTTACATAGGACAATCTATATGTGTATTGAAATGCATTTATAGTGTAACATGTACCTTCAAATATAGACATAGATATTTATATATCTATAGATATCTACATATCTATCTAGAGATAAACACATGTATGTATTGTGTTTAGAGAGCTTGGCCCACCTTTAATTTCCTCTGCTCTATCCTGTAAGCACTCTGAAACGCTTCTGTGAGAGCTAAATGGATAAACAAAACTGTATGCTTAAAGCCTCTGCTAGGATTCCCAGAGCGGAGAAGAGCTGCTTTCCTTAATGAGGATGTATTTACTCTCCCGGCCTCACCTGCCGTCACTGGGTGACCTTGGGCCTCCTCGGGTCATTCCCACCATCAGTGCCTGGCAATAAGAGTGTGCCTGAGTTACCCAAACGGCCTGGGCATTCTGGAAGCTTCCTTTCTTCCCACAGAAGGTATCCTTGGTTGGTGGAGTCGGGGGATGGGGGTAGGGGAGATGAGGATCTTGGACCCTATGGTTACGGCAACTTGGGTCTCTCCTTGGGCCTCAGTTTCCCCATCTGTAAAGACAGCTTTAGGACAAAGGTGGTGTGTCATGCTTTGATGGTGCACTGGCTTCAACGTCTCCTACACACCAAGCTCTCTTCATGAGAGCTTCTACCTCAGCCTCTGGCCTGGACCCACTGAGTCACGAGCCGGGGTGAGGCTGGAGGCCGCCAGGCCCCTGCACGGCACACCACGGGGGCAGAGGGGAATCACAAGGGGGGTGGGGGTGTTCCCATGCCTCCACCAGGCCTCCAGGCTGCAGCGGGCCCCGGGCAGCCCCCTCTCGCCATTCCCATGGGGACAGACCTGCCTTTGCTTCCGGTGACCTGAGGCAATTCCCTGTGTCCAGCACAGGCCCACACACTTGCAAGGAGGGAGGGAGTAAAGCACCCCTGGGGGCGGGGCCTTATGCAAATGACCCCTCATGGTGACCAATCAAAGCTCACCAAGCAAATACCTGACACCCAGCGTGGGATCTCAACACCCAGTGCAGGAGGGTGCTGAGAGTGGCCATCCAGGTCTCTGCCACTGACCTCTGTAACACGGTGGCCTCCAGCTGCCCATGTCCTGAAGGCTTGCACCACTGCCGTCCCAGAGCCGGGGCTGATGGTGTGTCAGCGTGCCAGACCCCTCGCCAGCCATGTGCCTGACTCCTCCCTACCTCCCTCTCTCCCCCCTCCAACTCCAGCTACTTCCTGGATCACATCCTAAGCCGGCTGTGTGCCCCTAAGTCCTTGCCTGGGGCTGCGCTGTGGCCTGGGACCCTGTGCAGGTCTGGAGAATGGATGGGGAAGGCCCGGCACTCCATTCCATACATGGGCAGGGTTCCAGGGGATGCTGCCAATCCGGGAGGCAGCAGTGTGCATTTCTGCCCTGTGAACAGGTGAATAGTCAATCACTGGAGAAACTCAAGAGCTGGAGATCTCGCGTCTGATGCGTAGGTAGTGTTCAACAAGTGCTTTGTGTGTGTGTTCACAGGAGGGGAGAGGGAAAAGGAGAGGGGAGGGAGGAGGAAAGGGGTGGATGGAGGGAGAAATTAGGAGGGAAAGGAAGAAGCGGGGGGGTGGGGGGGAGAAGAAAAGTGGAAGAGAGGGAGGAAAGGAGGAAGGGAGGGAAGGAAGGAAAGGAGGGATCAGTAATTGCTTGCTGAAGCTCATGGCAGGGCACATCAGAGTGGCTGATCCAGCTTTGACCTCGGACCCAAGGCTTTCTGAACCAGAGCCCAGAAACCTGCCTTTCCTCTACCCCTATGGCGCCCCAAACCTCCCCAATGCAAAGCTGCACCCCCAAACCTGAGGACAACTCCCTTCAACAAGTCATCTTCATCTAGCAACAGCCCTGCCCTGGGCCCGAGCTGTCACGGGCAGCTTAATTATGGTAATTAGAAGCCACATTAAAACATGATTATAACATAAAATTGGAATTAGCTGTAAAACACCTCCAAATTTTTTCAGCCTGCTTATTGATTCTCCTCCCCTGTTCATCAGAGGGCTACCGTAAATTCAGATAGATGCGGTCTAATTGAAACCGAGCCTGCAAATGCTGGTGAAAACACTCATTAGCATCTGTCTTTTGTTTAGAACTACGAGGCGGGATGTACACTTTTATGAGGAACACAGTCGGGATGTTTGTGTTTCCTTTCTGGATCCCACACGGGAGGGTGGGGGGCAAACCTCGCCATTCTCGCTCCTTTTGAAGAACTGTTTCTGAGCCAGGTACAGAGGCTCATGCCTACAGCCTTAGCCACACTCGGGAGTCTGGGATTAGGAGGGTCATGGTTCCTGGCCTTCCAAGGCATGGGATGTTTGTGAGACTCCATCTCCACAGAAGGAACTGGGTGTGGTGAGACCCGCCTGCCACTCCAGCTACAGCGAGAGGCATAAAACGGGGTGATCGTGGTCCAGATGTGGACCCAGGCAAAGTGCATGACACTATTCCAAAACACCCAGTGTGAAAGAAGTCCGTAGGGTCAGGCGCCAGTGGCTCTGGCCTGTCATCCCGGCTACTCAAGAGGCTGAGATCTGAGGATGATGGTTCAAAGCCAGCTCTGACAGGAAAAGTCCGCGAGACTCTTATCTCCAATTAAACCACAGAAAAGGCCTGGCTCAAAGCAGTAGAGCACTAGCCTTGAGTGAGATAGCTTAAGGACAGCGCCTAAACCCTGCGTTCAAGCCTCAGGACCGGCAACTGGAGGTGTGGTTCAGCAGTAGAGTCCCTGCCTACTGAGGTCGAGATCCTGAGTACCAAGGGGTGCTGAGGGAGGGCGGGGATCTCGGCTGCATCGTGGATGGAGGTCCTCAACCTCTGGTCCCTGTGGACTCCCCCAGAGCCGGCCTGGGAGCTCTGGGGGAACCGAGAGCCTGGCTCCAGCCTTCACCGCGCACTGGAGGAACTGGGGGGAACGGGAGCTCTGTAGGTCCTGCACCCTCACCCCCAGAGCCTCACCTGAGGAGCCTGGTGGGATGCGGGCTGAGGAGACGTGCTGGGGCCTTGCCTTGAACCCCTGCGTCTGTGGTCTCTGCGCAGGGAGAGCCTCACACCACCCCAGGGGCGGGGGAGAGAGGGGTGCAGCTTCCAGGCAGACACACCTACACTGGTTTTGCTTTTTGGGTTTTTTTTGCCCAGTCCTGGGGCTCGAACTCAGGGCCTGAGCACTGTCCCCAAGCTTCTTTTGCTCAAGGCTAGCACTCTACCACTTGAGCCACAGCGCCACTTCTGGCTTTTTCTGTGTATGCGGTACCAAGGAATCGAACCCAGGGCTTCATGCATATTAGGCCAGCACTCTACCACGGAGCCACCTTCCCAGCCCACCTAGGCTGTTTTATCTGGGGACTGGAGTGCAGGGCCATGCGGGTATCAGCGTGGATCCAGGCATGCGCACCCTCACCCCACCCCGGGACTCCCCCTGTCCCAGGCTCCTGGAACAAGACTGGATGTCCAGCAGAACTCCGCCCCTGAGCCCCTGGGAGTCTCTGCTACTTGCTCTGTTCCAGGATGGGCCACCAAGAGGAAGACTACAGACTCACACCAAAGCCACCACCTGGGAAGGCCAGAGAAGGGGGAGGGAGAAGAGGGATCCAGGGGGCCCCAAAACATGAGCAAGCCCTGCGTGATGGTGGTGGTGGTGGGAAGGGAGGAAGAGTGGAGGCAGCTTGCAGATGGGTCTGCGTGGGGAGACAGTGGAGAGGATTTGGGGTATCTGGAGCTGTAGGGGGGGATCAAGGTCACCCCAAGCAGCAGACTCGGGGTGAGGCCCACAGGAGAGCAGCCAGCCACTGGCTTCCCCCCCCCCCCCATCTTCCACCGTGTGGTAGATGTCAGCCAGACCCACCACTACCATGGCAACCTCGGGAGATGCAAACAATGCCGCTGTCACACGACACTGTACACAAAGGGTGTTTGCTTTGCGTCCCTTTATTTTAATAGGTAGGCTGGCAGCCATGGGCCACGGAACAGCAGGCCTCCGCCAAGCTGCCAGCCTCGGCTTCCCCGCGGTGACTGGAACCCTCACAGGCTTTCAGGCATTGGCACTCAGCTAGTGTCTGGGGCCGGAAGTTCCCGCGGGCTTCAGAATCTGACTCTCAGCCGCCATCGCCCGCTCTGCTCCTGACGGTAGCTGTGGGTATGCTTCATATCACACATGGATCCTCTCCCCCTCCCTCCCACACACATACGTGCGCACACACACACACACACACACACACACACACACACACACACGGCAAGGTGAAGGTTCACGCCCGATCTATGCAACGTCTAATAAGTAAAAGTCCTATTCGTGAGGCTTAGAGAGAATTCAGCCGTCATACAAAGAAAGGCTTTTGAAACCTGGAAGGCTTCCTGGAGGTGACGTCTTATCCTAGCTGATCGCAGAGAACAGGGCAAGGCTGGCTGTCTAGCCACCATGAGGAGAGGCAGGGGCACTGCTGGAAGAGAGGCGCTGCCATCCAAGACTGGAAACTTCGCCCAGGGAGGCCCCGGAAGAAGTCTGAACGGCGAAGGAGGGGCACCCTGGGAGGTTCTCAGGCATGGGTAGGAGTTTGTTTTGTGATCATACTGGCCTCCTGGGATGGATGTGGGGACGCTCTAAGGAAGCGCCCCTCTGGGCAGCCTTGAGCCCTGGGTATGATGCAGCACCGTGGGATTCTAGAGTCCCCAGTCCTCTTCGCTGGCCTCCTTTGTTCAGGACACCGGCCCTTCAGAATGAGAGTCTTCCTGGTAATGCAGGTGGGCAAGTTTGAGGAACAGGGAGGGCAAGCAGCTTCACAGAGGTTGCACAGGAAACCATGGAGGAGGTTCTGGGCTCTCCCACTTCCTCTCCATGCCCCTAGAGCTCTCAAATGTCCACCCATGTTGGGGTCTCCAAGGGGAAATGTCCATAAAAATTAAGGAGCTTCAGCCTTGCCT